>NC_135810.1:84899474-85171976 GCF_964213995.1 Mustelus asterias
CATGAAATTAAGTATCAGAATTGTTCACTGCATTCTCCACAAACCTTGGGGCATGAACTGATATACTGACAATGTTGGCAATAGATGCTTCTCGAATGAATGAAAGGATTGGTGTACATTGAGTCTGATCCAATCATGGAACAGCGTTTGACAGTGACATTGAAGAAGTCCATACAGGGGCTCTCCTGTTCTCCCAACTGATTGACTTTTGATCACTGTGCTATTATTGTTCATGTGAAAACCTGCCGAGGGTGGCAGTGCAGCCAAATAATTTAATGTGATTGTGGGCTGCTTCGCAACTTTTTTGTAAATGAGCATCATCCAGATAATCTGCACAACACGTTGGAGGCATCCACAATGAAAGTCAACCCTTTTCTGAATTGGAGAATTGCAATGATGATGGATCACAAAAATGTCGTTTAAAAAAAACCTTTAGGAATTTGGAGTTTCCTGTAGCTGTTTTATCATTGAAGATGTTAACATTTTGATTTCAGAAATAGTTTTTAAAATCTAATGTTGCTTCATCCAGCTAATTGTTACCCTGCACGTGCAGGCAGATGGCTTTGCAATGGTGACTGTGTAATCCTGACATCTTTTCCTTCTAGATGAAGAAGTCCATTCTGAAATCATATATCATTGAACTCAGCAAAGAATACTCAATTGTGACTCAATTTACTAGTTTTGTAGCCGTTGAAGAAAGGGTAAGTGTAAGTTAACGAGAGAAGCATGGACACGTGAAGATTACTCTAAAATTTTCGTGTTTCTTTTAAAAACTAACTATGAAAACCATAGTGTCTTGCTCTCTCTTATCTCTGTTGACAATGCTCGCAGTTCTGGGTCAAAGGGCCTTTGATTGCCAACCTCTGGCCAAAAGCTCTCAAGATTTCTGCCCTTGGGCTCCTGAATTTCAGGGAAGGCTGAATGATGGCAAGTTAAGTGTCTAACAGTAAGATGAACCCACATCAATTACCTCAATTTTTCCCCAGTTTTTCTTTCAAGCACTGCAGGAACTGTGCCAGTCTAAGCTACAAAATTTGTTTTCCATTTGCTGTCCCTGGCCCATAACCCCACCAGCCCAGGTTCTGGACAGATGCAGCATATCAGAAATGCATTGTGCTTGCTGAGGGACAATGGTTCAGGGCATTTATCTGACCCAGATGCAGGCATGCTATCTAACTGCCTTAAGCTGGGAATTGCTGAAGGGAGAACAAGGAATCAATTGCAGGCATCTTAGATATGTAGCTGTGTTCTTGGTCACCAGCAGTTGAGCCTGGTCACCAGCAGCAGCCAGAAAACACTGAGGCCCACAGATCATGCTGCATATCAGCACCTTCAGATGGAGGCAAAAACCGTGGTATCAATTAAGATACTTGTATGTAAATGAATTAAGATGGGCTGAATAGCCTCTGATATGTAATTATTCTGCCATTTTTGTCAGAGATTAAATCAAGTTCTGTATTGCATAGCACCAATTACATATAGTGTCAGAACAGCATTTCGGCACAAACTTTCAGGAGAATAATTTAAATAAGCTCTTCCCAATTGAAAATGTGGAACTCTGGAAATCCAGTAGTAAGATCTTTCTCACTATGTGGTGTTGGTTGTTCAGTGTTAAACTTCTGTGCCAGATATTTGTGAATACAACAGCTTTATAAAATAAAGATTAAAAGGACTAACTGTTCTTGCCAAAGTGAGCATCTGGTGTTGCTGAAACTTAATTATTACTGAGACTTGGTTATTACTTTTAGGTTATTGATGTTGTATTCAACATTCAGGATAAGCATACCTTTTTATAATTCATTTTACATTAACAAGTTAATACTTAATATCTAACTTGTCTTGTTTTCTTTGCTTAGTATAAACAGGAAGACTTATTTCTCCACCCATCTATTCAGGAACTTGCTGCAAAAGTGAGTGTGGATATTTTGTCATATATGGACTGGGAAGAGAAGTCTGAATATCGAGGATCCAAACTTGGCGCTCCAGAGAGAGTGAGTGTAAAGAATATAGGTATCATCATTTGGTTCCTGAGTGGCTTAGTAGTCAAATGACCCAGAAGTTGCAGTGGGTCAGCGCTTCAATTGGTGTGACAGGTTCAAAATCTGCCACAGCTGTCTTCTGCATGGTCAGGACTATGACCTGAAAATCAATAATTGTGAATCTGGCTGCCTCATGCATTGATTGAATTTTTTCAGTTAAATCCTGTGAAATATGAAATTATGTTTCAATTTAAAAGTTTGAAAAAGGGAAGGAATTTGGGGCTAGAAATTTATCACTAACAATGGCGCAATACGGGTGGTAAAGCATCATCTATTTCATGTTTGATATTTAGTTCTATTGCAGTCAACTAAATTAAATATCAGTCATTGCATAGAATGAACAAGCAAGCCAATACTGTCTGTTTTGCGTCACCTTGAGATGAATTTCTAAGGCTTGAAGTTTTGAAGAAGAAATGTAAATTGATATAATGTCCAAGCTCTAAAGTGAGGACTATTTTTTGTGGTAGAAAGTGCAGTACGCATGCTGGTTTCTTGTAAACGCTGATGATGTTTGGAAATTACATTAAATCATCCATCATCTACTCACTTTATCATGAGTTTTGTACATGTGAGAAATCATGGAAAGGACCCCTGGTCCATCCAGGCTGTCCTGCACAATTGTGATAACTTATGCATCACAGTATATGCACTTTCTATGTGGATCTCCTGACTAATGTGAAAAAACAGATTAAAAGGTCTAGGCCAATTTCAGGAGCAAAACTCTGAGAAATTCCTCTCCAACACATCCAGGCATTCAAAACTAGTCCAGGAAATTATTCTGGCCCTGAATTCTGTGAAGTACCTAGCTGAAACAGGTCCGGTTCCCACTTGAAGGAATTCAATAAATCAGCATCCTCCACACAAGAAGGCACTCTATTCCAATTCTCTCGGATAGAATGCATTGATTGTACTTCAGTTAAATCCTATAAAATATGAAATTGCATTTCAGTTTAAAAGTTTGAAAAAAGAAAAGAATTTGAGGCTAGAAATGTATCACTAGTGGTGGTTCGAAATGGGAAAAGAACCACCTCCTCTCATCTGACCTAGATCTAACCTTAGATGGCTTAAAAACATAATCCTGATCCTCTCCATGCTCTTTAATTGGAACAGTTTGTCAACTGGAACACAATCTATTCCCTTCATCATCATATTCACCTCAGTCAGACCACCAATAACTCTATGCTATGTCGAGTATAGCATCACAATTCTTTTCATCTATCTTGATAACTAAGTTGTTTCATACTGGGAATTTGTCTAATGGCTTTCCACTGCGCCCTTTCCAAAACCTTACTCTCATCCACCGTGCAAGAAAACAAAAAGCAGACACAGTGGTCAAGTGAGGTGTGACCAAGGTCTTGTACCATTGTGTATCTCAAATCTCATAAGTCAATTATCCTATGAATGCACCCCAACACCCTATTTGCTGCAGCTATCACTTCACTGCATTGCCCATGAAACCAGCACCAGTATGCCTGGATCTCTTTGTTTCTCCACTTTCTTTAATATTTTTCCTTAAATACTTTTAAGAATGTTGAGCATTCACCCCCGTTCATTTATGTAACTTCACTTATCTAAATTAAACAGCATTTTCCATCCAGGAGCCCAATTACTCAACATATTTGAGATTAGCCTAAAGCAGTCAAACACTGTCTGTAGTCCTAAGGATCTTCATATCATCAACATATTTCCAGATTGTGCCCCTGATACCTACATCCAAATCATTAATAAAAATGGTAAAAAGCAACAGTCCCCTGTTGCTGAATTTGATGAGTATCTAAACAGATTCAAATCCATTAATAACTATTTCTTGGGTGTATCTTGCCAGTTCTCGATCCAGCTCCATATATAATAAAATCTTTATTGTCTGGCATGCACGGGAAATGGGTGGTGCTGGGTAATCGAAAAGACTGGTTAACGGAGAGTTCCATTTACCAATAGAACTTGGAACAACACAATACTTGGAGCAGGAACTAATATGCAAGAAATAAAGAACAGTATTCTTTTTACTTCTAATCTTCAACAATACATTAAAACACAATGTATAAATTAATACAGTATACAAATATTGGCTCCTGATAACTTTAATTGCTTCCGATTGAGATACAGGCTATTAGACTAGACGGGATTGAGGCTCATAAGGAGGAGGTGTTAGCAATTCTGGAAAATGTGAAAATAGATAAGTCCTTTGGGCCGGATGGGATTTATCCTAGGATTCTCTGGGAGGCTAGGGAGGAGATTGCAGAGCCTTTGGCTTTGATCTTTATGTCGTCATTGTCTACAGGAATAGTGCCAGAAACTGGAGGATAGCAAATGTTGTCCCCTTGTTCAAGAAGGGGAGTAGAGACAACCCTGGTAATTATAGACCAGTGAGCCTTACTTCTGTTGTGGGCAAAGTTTTGGAAAGGATTATAAGAGATTTATAATCATCTAGAAAGGAATAATTTGATTAGGGATAGTCAACACGGTTTTGTGAAGGGTAGGTCGTGCCTCACAAACCTTGTTGAGTTCTTTGAGAAGGTGACCAAAGAGTTGGATAAGGGTAAAGCAGTTGATGTGGTGTATATGGATTTCAGTAAAGCGTTTGATAAGGTTCCCCACGGTAAGCTATTGCAGAAGATACGGAGGCATGGGATTGAGGGTGATTTAGCGGTTTGGATCAGGAATTGGCTAGCTGTAAGAAGACAGAAGGTGGTGGTTGATGGGAAATGTTCATCCTGAGTTCAGTTACTAGTGGAGTACCGCAAGGATCTGTTTTGGGGCCACTGCTGTTTGTCATTTTTATAAATTACCTGGATGAGGGCGTAGAAGGATGGGTTAGTAAATTTGTGGATGACACTAAAGTCGGTGGAGTTGTGGATAGTGCGGAAGGATGTTGCAGGTTACAGAGGGACATAGATAAGCTGTAGAGCTGGGCTGAGAGGTGGCAAATGGAGTTTAATGCGGAAAAGTGAGAGGTGATTCACTTTGGAAAGAGTAACAGGAATACAGAGTACTGGGCTAATGGTAAGATACTTGGTAGTGTGGATGAGCAGAGAGATCTCGGTGTCCATGTGCATAGATCCCTGAAAGTCGGCACCCAGATTGATAGGGTTGTTAAGAAGGCGTACAGTGTGTTAGCTTTTATTGGTAGAGGGATTGAGTTTCGGAGCCATGAGGTCATGTTGCAGCTGTACAAAACTCTGGTGTGGCCGCACTTGGAGTATTGCGTACAGTTCTGGTCGCCGCAATATAGGAAGGATGTGGAAGCATTGGAAAGGGTGCAGAGGAGATTTATCAGGATGTTGCCTGGTATGGTGGGAAGGTCTTATGAGGAAAGGCTGAGGGACTTGAGGTTGTTTTCGTTAGAGAGAAGAAGGTTAAGAGGTGACTTAATAGAGGCATACAAGATGATCAGAGGATTAGATAGGGTGGACAGTGAGAGCCTTTTTCCTCGGATGGTGATGGTTAGCACGAGGGGACATAGCTTTAAATTGAGGGGTGATAGATATAGGACAGATATCAGAGGTAGGTTCTTTATTCAGAGAGTAGTAAGGCGTGGAATACCCTGCCTGCAACAGTACTGGACTCGCCAACATTAAGGGCATTTAAATGGTCATTGGATAAACATATGGATGATATTGGAATAATGTAGGTTAGATGGGCTTTAGATTGGTTTCACAGGTCGGCGCAACATCGAGGGCCGAAGGGCCTGTGCTGCGCTGTAATGTTCTATGTACTATGATTGATGTGATGATTCATTCCAGTTGGTACAGAATTCCAGTTGATGGAGACAGCTGGACAAGACAAAGTTTACTGCACATTAAGTCCTCAGTTAAAATTGTAGTCGCTTCCTGAAAATCACAATTTTAAGTAACAGATTTGGGTGAAACTGTTAATCCAATTGAAATCAATGCTAAAACTATAATTAGGTATTAGAGAAGCTTCCTTATCAGAAAAAACATTCTACCCTCTTGAGTTGCAATATTTTACATTACTGAATTCCTTCTTTTGCAAATTAAATAACTTTTATATTAAAAAGCATATTTTATTTGTAAAATGTAACTTTCAACTTGCAGTGCCTCCATCCTACTCACTACTGATCCTGCTTTGTGAACTTTCCGTGCCCTGTTCCTCCTGGATGCTCTTGATCCTCCCGCTCCTCGACCCTCCAAGTTGTGGCCACCCCTCCTCTCTGACTCTCCGCAAACTTCTGATTTGTGTCCTCTGCCCCTCCCTCTGACATACAGCCTCTGCCCCTCTCCAACTCTCTGGCTTGCAATGCTTTCCCCCCTCCCCGACCTTCTGATTTGCAATGCCTTCCCCCTCCTGACCAACCCTTTAGCCAAACCTCCTGCTCCCTAACTCACCCTTTCACCACTTTTCTTGCATTCTCATTCGCACTGGCTGTCATGAAATGAGCGGATGGCTCTGATGCTCTTTTTGTGGCAGCTATATTTGTATTGCGTCTTCCAAGGACCTTCATGGACCTTACTGCGTCAAAGGCCTTAATCAGGTCAACAAACACCGTGTAGAGGTCCTTGTTCCATTCACAGGTATACTGCAAAGATCATGTAATTCATGTAGATCCTCTTTCAATTCAAGCACGCATATAGTGCATCCTTAATGGCCTCTTTTCTTTTACTGATGTGTAATGAGTAGGCCTATTATTATGGGGTCCATCTAGTCACCTCTTTTATAGATGGACACTATGTTAGCCCCCTTTCGGTCTATGGAACCATTCCTAATACAGAGCTATTATAAATATGAGCTAGGGGCTCACATAGCACATGTCTGATCTCCCTAAAGACCATTGGGTGAATATGATCTGGCCTGGTTCTTCATCTATTTTCAAGTTCTTAATTATATCTAAAATAATATGTTAATAAGTGACTGTACAGCAATCCATGTTTTCTTTATATTCAACTCTGTTTAGCTGAGTAGTTGAACACAATTAATTTATAGAAATATTTCTGTTTGCATCTTATTTGTCTTTGTATATGTATGGTCAATGCACCTAACCCGCACATGTTTGGACTGTGGGAGGAAATCGGAGCACCCAGGGGAAACCCACGCAGGCACAGCAAGAATGTGCAGACTCCGCATAGACAGTGACCCAAACTGGGAATCGAACCTGGGTCCCTGCCGCTTTGAGGCAGCAGTGCTAACCACTATGCCATCATGCCAAACCGAGTCAACTATCTTTACATATGGGCACTTCACAAGCACAAAATTGCAGTAAATGCAAACTGAATATCATTTTGCCTGAGATTGATGTTTGACTTTTTTCCCTAGTTGATGCTGCTTAATAGTTAAAAATAGCTTTTTAAATAAGTTTAATATTTAATTATTTCCGTACCATATTTTTACTTCCCATTTTCTCTGTTTTTTCACTTTTGTGAAAGTTGTGACACATTGTGGTAGTTTCATTCCTGAAAGAACTAAATTTTGATTTTTCTGTAACCCTTCCTGACCCGCTGCAACAGTGTGGACAGGGTTAAAATGGTAGCCTGGCACTACCTGTTGCTTTTCTGCGGTAGGATGCCCAGCAGTCATGAATGTTACAATTAGGTACAAAAGGTACAATGCCATTATTTCTATTACTACCTGGGCTTTTGGGAGCATCAAGGCTGTCTATGACTAGTAAGCATGAACTTTGAGAATATTTAAAATGCTGGTGACGTGCAGGATTCAGCCAGAAACTGCAAAGGATTTTTTAATCTTTTCATGCTTCCAGGAGGAACAGGTGCTTTTTGGATTTGGTTGTGTAGCACTCTTCTTGAGCTGGTATATGATGAATCGGTAACACAGGCCCAGGTTTCGCCACTGTGGCAATGAATGTTATTTCATTGTGTTACACTATAGTAGTACTTTCTGGTCTTGTTTAATGATCTTCAAAGCAACTAGTTTTAGTAATTTTTCAACCTTGTATTTAACTTGTAGGAAATGATGGAAGAATGGAAAGTTCCCAACAAATACTTTCCATACGCAATGAATGGAGATGATGATAATGATTATGATGTAACATTGAGTAACATTTTACCTACAACTTGGAAGGAATGTTCCTCAACCTTGAAGAGATTATCTGCTTCCTCTGAAACTTCTCTTGAAAGCTCTGTTTTATTGGATTCACTTAGTCCATCAATTGAATTTCAACACACTGCATTATGTACTAAAGTGAAAATAGCCACTGATGAAGAAACTGATCTACATTTAAAATATCTTAGCTCAGATGAAGTGCCAGATTTTTCAATGGATTATCTGGGCTTAGCTTTGGATGCATCTTCTTCAGAACATCTGAGTGCATCTCCCATACATAGAAGTTCAGTAAGTTCGTTTACAGAGTTTTCAGCAATTGACGGTCCCAATAAAAATAAATCACTTTTTGGTCCAGAGTTTACAGCTCACATCCCTGGAGGTGCAGCACATTTTGGTTCAGAGTTTCCAACATCTGCGGCTCCCATCCTTGAAAATTCAGTAATTTTTGCTTCAGGGTTTTCAGCAGCTGGTTCTCCTGATATAAGTAAATCACTTTTTGGTTCAGGATTTGCAGCATCTGCAGCTCCTGTCCCTGGAGGTTCAGTACATTTTGGTGCAGAGATTGTACCACCTGCAGCTCCCATCTCTGCAAGTTCAGTATGTTTCGGTTCAAAGATTGCATCATCTGCAGCTCCCATGTCTGCAAATTCAGTATGTTTTGGTTCAGTGTTGAAACCTTTGCGTAGAAAGAGATCACTTGGTTTTTATTCTTCAATGGCCACATCTACTTTGAGTGATCCGATTGTTTCAGGAAATGCAGTGTCTCCTTATTGGGGTTCGCATATAGTTGGCTCACCTTGCTTAATGACTGACAGCCCCACTGTTAAAGATTTGGTAACTTCAGAGTCTCATTATTTTGCAAGATCTGTTGTTCAAGCACAGTCTTTAATAGCTCTTCCACCACCTCCTTTACCCTGTCCAATAGCTTTACATTCTAGTTCTTCCATAGCCCCAGATTTACTTGAAAAATCAGAACGCTTTGATTCAGAGCTCCACATTCCTGAAATTTCAAATGGTTTTAAATCTGGATCACGGAGTGCTTTTCAGGATCTGATTATGGTCAACCAAAGAGTGCAACAGTCACAAGCTGAAGACAACTGTTCGGCCACTACTGATTCTGACATCTATGATGTGCCTAGGAATTTTAAAAAACGGGAAAAATTCCAAGATCCCCAAGCCATCAGGTAAGAGATGATTCATATTAAATAATTTTCTTTATCTTGTTTCTTTTGAATGAATGCATCATCTCCTTGAGGTTATAGTGGTAGGGAATTCTATAGTTAGAGAAGCAGACAGACGTTTCCGCAGCCGTAGATGTGACTTCAGGATGGTATGTTGCCTCCTTGGTGCCAGGGTGAAGGATATCACAGAGCAGCTGCAGGACATTCTTTTGGGGTTGCGAGGAACCAGAAATGGTGGTCTATATTGGGACCAATGACATAGGCAGGAAAAGGGACAAGATCTTGAAAGCAGATTATAGGGATTTAGAAAGGAAATTGACAAGCCCTCAAGAGCAGTAATTGCAGGATTTCGCCCACTGCCATGTGCTAGACAGCATAAGAATAGGAAGATTGAGCAGTTCAATACGTGACTGGAGATATGGAGCAAAGGGAGGGACTTTAGATTTCTGAGGCATTGAGATCAGTTCTGAGGCAGGTGGGAGCTGTACAAGAAGGATGGTTTACACCTTAATAGGACTGAGACTAATGTCCTTACAGGAAGGTTTGCTAATGCTGTTGGAGAGGGTTTAAATTAAATTGGCAGGGAGATAGGAACCTGAGGGGAAATTCAGAGTGGAGAGAAGAGAAACTGCCTTTGGGAAGTAGAGAAATACATCAGAGACTGGTATCAAGGCAAATAGAATAGTTGGAGAGTTTAATAGCTATAGTAACTGATCAGATAGGTCAGAGGACCCCAAAGGGGAATAGTTAAAAAGCCTAAATGTGCATGTATGTGAATGCATAGTGTGAGGTTAATTGGCAAGCTGCAGGCATAAGTTGATAAATGGAACTATGATATGATTGACATAACAAAGACCTGGCTCAAAGAAGGGCAGAACTGGCTATTAATATTCCTGGATGCAAGTTATTTAAGAGACACAGGAAAGGAAGAAAAGGGAAGGGGGTGGTAATATTGATTAAAGATGGTATTACAGTACTGGAGATAGAGGATGTTCTAGCGGGTCAGGGATGAAATCTCTCTGACGAGAAGTAAGGAATAAAGAAGGTGCAATAGCATTGACTGGTATAGTGTATAGACAACCAACTAATGGAAGGTATGTAGCAAAACAAGTTTGCAAAGAAAATGCAGAGGTGCAAGAATTATAGAGAAATTATAATGGGGGACTTCAAGTATCCGAATATAGATTGGAATAGGAGTAGTGCAAAGGGACAGGAAAGGTGAGAGTTCCTAAATTATGTTCAAGATAATTTTCTGCAGCAGTATGTTACCAGTCCAGCAAAGGGACAGGCACTTTGGATTTGGGTCCAGGGCATGAGTTGGCCCAAGTACATCAAATAACAGTGGGTAGAGCATTTAGGGGATAGTGACCATTGTATCATCAGGTTTAGATTGGCCATAGAAAAGAACTAGGGGCAAACCGAGCAAGAATAATTAATTGGGAGAAAGCCATCTTCAATAAGATGAGAATGCATCTAAGTTGAGTGAATTGGAATCAAAGTCGATGGCTGAACAATGGGCTACCTTCAGAGACAGTATTGCGGGCAATGTCAAGTATATTCCCTTGAAGGGCAAAGGTAGGACAAATAAATCTAGAACACCATGGCTGAAGAGAGATTGAAGATGAAAAGGAAATAGATGTATGACTGATTGCCAGAGGGGAAGTGAAATAACTAATAAGAAAAGCAATGAGGGAGCATGAAAGAGACTAGCAGCTAACATAAACGAATCCCAAGGTCTTCTATAAACATAGAAATAATAAAAGGGTGGTAAAAGAAAAAGTTGGGCTGATTAGGAACAAAATGGGAGGCTATCACGTGAAGGCAGGAGAAATAGCGGAGGTACTAAACAAGTACTTTCCATCTATCTTTACAAAGGAAGAGAATGTAAGAGAGGAAGTAACTGGCACATGGGAGAAATTTACAATTGAGGTGGAGGAGCTATTAGAAGGGCTATCTTTTCTTAAAGTTGATAAGGCACCAAGATCAGCTGAGATACACCCAAAGATACTGAGGGAGGTGAGAGTGGAAACTTCAGAGGCACTAGTGATCATCGTGTCTACCTTACACAGGATGGAGCCAGAGGACTGGAGAATTGCACTAGTTATCCCCTGTTCAGAAAGGGGTGCAAAGATAATGCTGACAATTATAGTCTAGTCAGATTGACTTCGGTGGTAGGGAAATTTCTGGAAACTATAGTTAGAGACAAAATCTATAGTCACTTAAGTACTAGAAGAGTCAAATGGACTCTAAACATTAACTCGCTTTCTCTCTCCACAGGCGCCACCAGATCTGCTGAGTTTATCTAGCATTTTCTGTTTTTATTACCGCACATTATTTCTGAGAAACCATTCTTTTGAGAAACTATTCTCTTAAGAACTAAAGAGCAAAAATTCAAAATAGAGGACAAAAGAAATATAAGTGATGTGAGGAAAGAAGTTTCACCCAGAGGTTGGTTGGAGTTTGAAACAAAGCATAGGGGAGGCAGGTTCACTTGAATATTTTACAGAAATAATGTGCAAGGTTACAGGGATAAGGCAGGGGAGTGGGATTAGGTAGAATGCTCTTTCAGCAAGTCAATGCAGACTCAATGGGCTGAATGGACTCCTGAATTTAAAGGATTCTGTGATTCTATGTATGTAGAAAGAGAAAATTGATGCAATGTTTGTAATCATATTAAACAGTCCAGATAGATTCTGATAAATTTGATTTTAACTACCTTGTTAACAAATTATATGAATGCACTGTGTGCAGCAGAGTTCTCATTTTAATGTGCTTAATGTCTGATTCGTATATGTAGCATTTTGCAGGAATCTGCCAGAATTGATCAATATCAGGTAAGTAGGGAGAAGATCATACTGATATAAACCAGGTTTGGAAAGTTTTTCAGTATGTCCATTACTTGTCATGTGGTGGTAACATGAATGGTTATTGTATTTTCCCGAAAGGAAAGTTCCACTGAAACCCAATGCAAGACTAGCATCTTATCTTCTGTTTGAGCATGTTATAGCCCTCAGGATTCAACTTGAGCTCAACAACTTTAGACTATGACCTTTCTCCTCCATCCTTTGTTCTTGTTTTAGGTTCCTGCATCTGCAGTATTTTTCTCATGAGAAATAGTTCCATTTCTGGTTGGTGCTGAATTTGCTCATCTCAGTGAGAACGGAAATCTAGATACTACAGCCAGTAATACTGCACCCATCCAATAGAGTAAAAAGTCAGCCAAGATCCCAGCTGCTAACTGTTATACGTGTGGATATTGGAATTTGACAAAGTTGTAGCATTTCCCACTGTTGCATAGCCTGCTGTCACCAATTAACTGATTCATGTATGAAGAATAATCACTGAGGCAAGCTACTAAAGAGTTTCTAGCGTTCTGAGTACAGTATCCAACTCAAGTCAGTATGTTTAGGAAGGGCAGAAAATTGAGTGTTTGGAGGCACTGGCAGCATGGAAATCCTAAATGGTTAATGCATGTGCACATTTTGATTGTGAAAAAGAAACCTTTTCACTTGGGACTGAGTTCCAATCAGGTTAGGGGCTATTAACATTTAAAAAGAAACCTTGTTTTAACCAATCAACGTATGCCACAAGCTTTTAAACAAAATATAAACATTGTCAATGGAAAAAATGAAACAAAGCAAATATTATGAAGTTAACTCCATAGCTTACACCCACATATACTAGGCCCTTAGGTTTAGTTCTTTCTTACCCCAGAATTCTCATATACGTTACAATACCTTAAAGTAAGTTACTTCTGTAGGGAACAATCATAAATACTCCACAGTCCTCTACCACTCTGGTTCAGACTACTTGAATTTCCTCCATTCTAGCTATTCTCAAAGGTAAAGTTTTCATTTACCATCTCTCGACTGTGGTTGCCTCAGTCTCTTCTGGTTATTTTTTCAATACTTCCAAGCTAATCTTCTAGTTGCTTTATTTTGCCACAAGACTCTGAGGACCACAATAGATTCTTCTTCTAGTTTCAAACTAGGCAATGCTCCAGCTTATTTTCCCTCACAAATTAAAGCTGAGATTAAGATTCGACCACGTACTGCATGGTAAAGGATGAAGTTAGTTTTTACTCTGATTACAGAACAAGCCTACCTAACTGTCCTTTACTTTGGCTATCTCTTAGTGAGCTGCAAACCACACCAGGTCCAAACTGCAACTACTGAGCTTCAATAGGTCTGCGTCCCTTGATATAACCTCAGCCAGTTTCAGTCTGCCCAGAATTTTTGACTTACAAATCTCTGGTTCAGCTTTTGTTTCCTTGTGTGTTTCCCTTTGCAGTTTCTGTTTTCCATTAGGGTCAGCCAAAGAAAAAAACAAAATTTTTGAAAGCAGAAATTCCATAACATGGGCCCAGACATTCAAGTGTAATAGGCACTGAGCTTTGTTTTAATTGCATTATCCCATTTTCTATAATTAAAAATTCCGAAGACTAAACGTTATATTCTAAAACACATGAACCATGAACTAGATATTTGCAACAACTGTTAGCTTTACTGTGGCTGTAGAAGGTCAAAATAGCAAAAAAAAACTTTGGTCTTCAGCTGTTCAGTCCATTGTCAGCCAAAAACAATGTTGAATCCCCTTCTGACAGCAATTTGTTTGGTGCTGCTGAATGAAGAGCCCCTCAGATGCCTATTACTTAAGATAGTATTACTAGGCTTTGCTTATACCTACACAGCTAGCTTCAGAGGTGATGTTTGTAGAAAAATGAATGTGTTTGATAATGCATCTATTGATATTTTGACATTTGAGCTTGGACACAGGTAAAAACATTGACTAATGAAAAGATTCTAGAAGTTTACGGAATTTTGCATCACATCAAATGT
This sequence comes from Mustelus asterias, assembly GCF_964213995.1. Lineage (NCBI taxonomy): Eukaryota > Metazoa > Chordata > Chondrichthyes > Carcharhiniformes > Triakidae > Mustelus > Mustelus asterias. The sequence goes on from NC_135810.1 coordinate 84,913,548, forward strand.
TCCCTTGCACTAATAATTTTGTCATGTTTTATTTATTAATGAAACCTATTATTTTAACTGAACAATAACTGATTTACATTTTAAAAATGCGTTTTAGCTTTCAGAAACTAAAAGATCCAGAAGTATTAAGTAATATTACAACAAAGATGCATGCAATGGACCTAAGATGCATGCGGCGAAAGAAAGCTGGACTTTTTCAGAGAAAAAAGGAAAACATAAAGAAAGCACTAAGAAGCAAAAATTGTGAAATACCTTGGACAAAGGTCTTTATGTGGCAAAATATGGTAATTCTTTTAAAATGCTTCATGATCAGTTTGTTAAACTGCTTTCTCCTCTTCCCCCCCCCGCCCCACACACACACACACACACACACACACACAAGTGTCCATTGTTCTCTCCTTTCTCTTCCAGTGTTAGGGTATAGGAGCGGAATTTGTATCCAAAAAGAAGGCACTTGTGATATAAAGAACAAAGAAAAGTACAGCACAGGAACAAGCCCTTCTTCCCTCCAAGCCTGCGCTGATCATGATGCCTGCCTAAGCTAAAACCGTATGCACTTAGAGTCCGTATCCTTCCATTCCCATCCTATTCATGTATTCATCTAGTTGCTCTTAAATGTTGCTATCGTACCTGTTCCCTAGGCAGCGCGTTCCAGACATTCACCACTCTCTGTATAAAAAAAACTTGCCCATACATCTCCTCTAAACTTTTACCCAAGCACCTTAAACCTATGTCCCCTAGTACTTGACTTTTCTGCCCTAGGAAAGAGCATGTGACTATCCACTCTGTTCATGCTACTCATAATCTTGTAGACCTCTATCAGATCACCCCCTCAACCTCCATTGTTCCGGTGAGAACAAAGAGTTTATCCAACTTCTCCTCATAGCTAATACCCTTCAGATCAGGCAGCATCCTGGTAAACCTCTTCTGTACCATCCACATCCTTCTGGTAATGTGGCGACCAGAATTGTACACATATTCTAAATGAGGCCTAACTAAGGTTCTGTACAGCCGCAGCATCACCCACCAATTTTTATACTCAATGACCCGACCAATGAAGGCAAGCATGCCGTATGCTTTCTTGACTACCTTATCCACCTGCATTGCCACTTTCAGTGATCAGTGGACATGTACGCCCGGATCCCTCTGCCTGTCAATACTCTTAAGGGTCCTACCATTTACTGTATAATTCCTACATGCAGTGGACCTTCCAAAATACATTATCTCGCACTTGTCCGGATTAAACTCCATTTGCCATTTCTCCACCCAAGTCTCCAATCGGTCTGTATCTTGCTGTATCCTCTGACGATCCTCTTCACTATCCACAACTCCACCAATTTTTGTGTCATCTGCAAACTTACTAATCAGACCAGCTACAATCTCCTCCAAGCCATTTATATATACTACGAACAACAAAGGTCCCAGAACTGATCCCTGTGGAACACCGCTAGTCACAGCCTTCCATACAGAAAAGCGCCCCTCTACTGCTGCCCTCTGTCTTCTATGGCCAATACAGTAAGAAGTTTAACAACACCAGGTTAAAGTCCAACAGGTTTATTTGGTAGCAAAAGCCACACAAGCTTTCGAGGCTCTGAGCCCCTTCTTCAGGTGAGTGGGAATTCTGTTCACAAACAGAACTTATAAGACACAGACTCAATTTACATGAATAATGGTTGGAATGCGAATACTTACAACTAATCCAGTCTTTAAGAAACAAAACAATGGGAGTGGAGAGAGCATCAAGACAGGCTAAAAAGATGTGTATTGTCTCCAGACAAGACAGCCAGTGAAACTCTGCAGGTCCACGCAACTGTGGGAGTTACAAATAGTGTGACATAAATTCTGATTCTAGGATCGCATGATAAAGACTCAGGAGGAAAAAAGCAGAAATATTTATGTGAAATAGTGTGACATAAACCCAATATCCCGGTTGAGGCCGTCCTTGTGTGTGCGGAACCTGGCTATCAGTTTCTGCTCCGCGACTCTGCGCTGTCGTGTGTCGCGAAGACGCTGCGACAACGGATGAATGAACACCGCTCGACAATCACCAGGCAAGACTGTTCTCTTCCTGTTGGGGAGCACTTCAGCGGTCACGGGCATTCGGCCTCTGATATTCGGGTAAGCGTTCTCCAAGGCGGCCTTCGCGACACACGACAGCGCAGAGTCGCGGGGCAGAAACTGATAGCCAGGTTCCGCACACACAAGGACGGCCTCAACCGGGATATTGGGTTTATGTCACACTATTTCACATAAATATTTCTGCTTTTTTCCTCCTGAGTCTTTATCATGCGATCCTAGAATCAGAATTTATGTCACACTATTTGTAACTCCCACAGTTGCGTGGACCTGCAGAGTTTCACTGGCTGTCTTGTCTGGAGACAATACACATCTTTTTAGCCTGTCTTGATGCTCTCTCCACTCCCATTGTTTTGTTTCTTAAAGACTGGATTAGTTGTAAGTATTCGCATTCCAACCATTATTCATGTAAATTGAGTCTGTGTCTTATAAGTTCTGTTTGTGAACAGAATTCCCACTCACCTGAAGAAGGGGCTCAGAGCCTCGAAAGCTTGTGTGGCTTTTGCTACCAAATAAACCTGTTGGACTTTAACCTGGTGTTGTTAAACTTCTTACTGTGTTTACCCCAGTCCAACGCCGGCATCTCCACATCATGACTTCTATGGCCAAGCCAGTTCTGTATACATCTTGCCAGTTCTCCTCTGATCCCGTGTGACTTCACCTTTCGTACCAGCCTACCATGAGGTACTTTGTCAAAGGCTTTAGTGAAGCCCATGTATACAACATTCACTGCCTTTAGATAGGATGGACGTAGGGAAGTTGTTTCCATTAACAGGGGAGACTAGGACGCGGGGGCACAGCCTTAGAATAAACGGGAGTCACTTTAGAACAGAGATGAGGAGAAATTTCTTCAGCCAGAGAGTGGTGGGTCTGTGGAATTCATTGCCACAGAGGGCTGTGGAGGCCGAGACGTTGAGCGTCTTCAAGACAGAAATTGATAAATTCTTGATTTCTCGAGGAATTAAGGGCTATGGGGAGAGAGCGGGTAAATGGAGTTGAAATCAACCATGATTGAATGGTGGAGTGGACTCGATGGGCCGAATGGCCTTACTTCCGCTCCTATGTCTTATGGTCTTATGGTCTTTCCCTTATCTATCATCTTCGTCACTTCCTTGAAAAACTCAATCAAGTTAGTGAGGCATGATCTCCCCTTCACAAAACCATGCTATCACTAATAAGTCCATTTGTTTCCAAATGTGAGTAAATCACTATGCTACTCCTGAAATAGCTTGCTTTTTACGATAAAAGGCTCTGAAGAAGCCACATGGACTCAAAACATTAACTCTGTTTCTGTCTCCACAAATGCTTTGATTTTGATTTGACTTAGTGTATTGGAATACAGTGAAATATATTGTTTCTTGCGTGCTATACAGACGAAGCATACTGTTCATAGAGTACATAGAGGAGAAGGAGAGGGTGCAGAATGTAGTATTACAGTCATAGCTAGGGTGTAGAGAAAGATCAACTTAAAATGAGGTAGGACCATTCAAAAGTCTGATGGCAGCAGGAAAGAAGCTGTTCTTGAGTCAGTTGGTACGTGATCTCAGACGTTTGTATCTTTCCCTGATGGAAGAAGGTGGAAGAGAGTATGTCCAGAGTGCATGGGATCCTTGATTATGCTATCTGCTTTTTCGAGACAACGGGAAGTGTAGATGTAGTCAATGGATGGAGGCTGGTTTGCGTGATGGACTGGGCTACGCTCACAAGCCTTTGTAGTTTCTTGCGGTCTTGGTCAGAGCAGGCGCCATACCAAGCTGTGATACATCTGATGCTTCCAGACCTGCTGAGTTTTTCCAACATTTTTTGTTTATATTGTTGCTTTTTTGTGACTTGTCTTTTGGTCTCTGCACCCAATTGGATTGCAGCTCATTAGACTGGCTCCATCACCAAGAGTCGTATATGCAGATTTCCTACAATTACGCTGGTTTAGAATGTAACATTAAGACTAAATTTTTAAACGGAGCAGGGAACAGTAATTCTTATGGTGTTTGCCTCCTAATTTTACTGATAATTTCTGGACTAATCATCAATAATATAAAGTATCCTAAAATTCCCTAGATGAACAATCCTTTCTGAATAAGCTCTATCTATTATCACAGCCACCCCTTCGACCTTGCCATCTCATATTTTTTTATAATCTTAGTCCCAGTTAAGCCATTTCTGATTATTTCCTTGTATTTGTTATCACTTATATTCTGCTGTGTCCACTTCTGGAAAGTAAATCCTCCACATGTCATAGTGGCATTTTCAATTTCTTCGCTGTCCAGCCTCTGGTCTTCCATTCACCATGTTATTTCTGCAGCTGTTGATTTACTCATTCACTTTCTCAATACCCCTTTTTTGAAGTCTACGACCTTGTTCTTGTACACCCTGGTTTTTCTACCTGGTACAGCCCGTACCTTTGTTCCCTTAAGTCCAAAGGGTACAGACTTCAACAAAGATGGAGCACGGTTTATTTAGCCATTCATCATCGACAAAGTTGGACCACATCAAGTACCATAGTCCTCTGCCAAAACTGCTCATTGCTCATGGATTGAATGCAAATCCTTGAATGCAAAGATGACATGGCCTCTTCCTCCAACACCACTGATATCTCCAAAAAAACACGGAAGACCTGAAGCCATTGTCTTTGGCTCCTGTCACATTCCATTGCCCAAATACCAATTCCATCCTTCTCGACAGTACTGTCTGAAACAAAACCAGATAACTCAAAATCTGAGTTTATGAATAAATAAACATGCGAATTAGAAGCAGAAGTATGCCATTCAGCCCCTCTGCCATTTAATAAGATGAGGGCTGATTTGTTTGTTTTTTGAATTCCACTTTCCCATTTACCCCCCAATAACCTTTGATACCTTTGTCTAACAAGAATACAAATTTTGCATGCATTGTCTTGTGATGCCATTCCAAATTACTACTTTTACACAAGGCTATACTCTGTTTACATTTGTAAAATCAAATTCACTTTCCCATGGATAAAAACAAATTACTGTGGATGCTGGGATCGGAAACCAAAAGAGAAAATGCTGGAAAATCTCAGGTCTGGCAGCATCTGTAAGGAGAGAAAAGAGCTGACGTTTCGAGTCCAGACGACCTTTTGTCAAAGCTAACAACTTTGACAAAGGGTTGTCGAGACTCGAAACGTCAGCTCTTTTTTCTCCTTACAGATGCTGCCAGACCTGAGATTTTCCAGCATTTTCGATTTTGGTTTCACTTTCCCATTACTGGTGGAAATGGTAGGTTTTTGCCTCTCGGAGATCGCTGGCTGTTTGCTCATTATTTTATCTTCACCCAGCTTAGTCCACATTTTGACATCTGCAGTCCAGCAGTCAATGAGCTATTTGTTCATCATCACAAGAAGCCTGAATTCAACACATTTTTGGTGCATTTCAGAGCTCAGTGGATTGATTCGCTCATCATTACAAGAAGCCCAAATGCCGTGCATTTTCGGCAGTGGTTTGGCAGCCAATGACAATCGACTTTGAGACTCCAGGGTCAATCTGTCGATCGCGATTGACTATTTGGAGACCACTGTTCCTTTTTAAATACCTGTAGAAACTCTTGCCTCTGTTTTTACATTTCTAGCTAGCTTCCTCTCATGTTCCTCACCTCATACAAGCAAATTTCTTTTGCCTGATTAATCTTTTAGTAATTCTCTGTAATTCTTAAATTCTGACCAATCATCTAACCTGCCACTCACCTTTGCACAGTTATATACTTTTTCCTTGAGATTGAAGCTTTCCTTCACATCTTTAGTTAACCACAGATAGTCGATCCTCTTGGAATTTTTCTTTATGGTAGGAATATACTTATTCTGAGTATTCTGAAATACCCCCTTATGTCTGCCACTGCTTCTCTATTGATGTGTCCCCTAGTCTAGTATCCCAGTTCACTTCAGCTAGCTCAGTTTTCATCCCCACATAGTTGCCTTTTTTAAGTTTAAAGTACTAGTCTCAGACCCACTCTTCTCCCTTTCAAACTGGATGTAAAATTGGAACAACAACAAAACAAGAACAAAGAACAATACAGCACAGGAACAGGCCCTTCGGCCCTCCAAGCCCGCGCCGCTCCCCGGTCCAGGATTGAATCCTGAATCCAGGATCCCCGCCCAATTTTCCAGCCTATCTACATCCTAATATCCTATCCACCAAGCTGTCCCTCACAGCTACGATGCTTTGTTCATCACAACCTATTAACTCACCCCCACCCCCCCATTCCAGACCATGTGATCTCCAGGGAGAGGCGAAAACCCAGAGTGAAAACCCCAGGGCCAATATGGGGAAAAAAAAATCTGGGAAATTCCTCTCCGACCCCCTGAGGCAATCGAAACGAGTCCAGGAGATCACACTGGCCCTGATCAGAAAATGCTTCCCAACCCTATTCATTTCCACTTCTGCTTTACGAACACCATCTGAATTCCCTGCCCCCGAGACAGGTTCCCAACTATCCGCAGTCTCGCTCTGTACTGGCACCAGCAAGATGATCATAGAATGAAGCCTTGAAACGAGAAACAAAGAACAATTAGCCCGCGCCGCTCCCTGGTCCAAACTAGACCACTCTTTTGTATCCCTCCATTCCCACTCCGTTCATATAGCTGTCTAGATAAGTCTTAAACATTCCCAGTGTGTCCGCCTCCACCACCTTGCCCGGCAACACATTCCAGGCCCCCACGACCCTCTGTGTAAAATATGTCCTTCTGATATCTGTGTTAAACCTCCCCCCCTTCACCTTGAACCTATGACCCCTCGTGAACGTCACCACCGACCCGGGGAAAAGCTTCCCACCGTTCACCCTATCTATGCGTTTCATAATTTTATACACCTCTATTAAGTCTCCCCTCATCCTCCGTCTTTCCAAGGAGAACAACCCCAGTTTCCCCAATCTCTCCTCATAACCAAGCCCCTCCATACCAGGCAACATCCTGGTAAACCTCCTCTGTACTCTCTCCAAAGCCTCCACGTCCTTCTGGTAGTGTGGCGACCAGAACTGGACGCAGTATTCCAAGTGTGAATTCCAAGCACACAAAGGAAGTGTGCCTTTATTCTAAGGTCATTAACTAATCCTGTCACATTACACAATACAAAGTCTAATATGACCTGCTCACTGGTTGGTTACAGAATCTGCTGCTCTAAATAACTTATCTCAAGCATTCTATGAGCTCCTCTTGTGGGCCACCATCACCAATCTGATTTGTCCAAATTTATGTAAATTAAAACCACCCATGTTTATTGCCGTGCCTTTATCACAAACACACAATAGAACAAAGAAAATTATAGCGCAGGAACAGGCCCTTCGGCCCTCCAAGCCTGCACCAACCATGCGACCCGACATAACTAAAACCCTCTACCCTTCCGGGGACCATATCCCTCTATTCCCATCCTATTCATGTATTTGTCAAGACGCCCCTTAAAAGTCACTATCGTATCTGCTTTCGCTATCTCCCCCAGCAACGAATTCCAGGCACCCATCACCCTCCGTGTAAAAAAAAAAAATCTGCCTCGTACATCTCCTTTAAACCTTGCCCCTCGCACCTTAAACCTGTGCCCCCTAGTAATTGACTCTTCCACCCTGGGAAAAAACTTCTGACTATCCACTCTGTCCATGCCCCTCATAATCTTGTAGACTTCTATCAGGTCACCCCTCAACCTCCGTCGTTGAATATTTCTCCTTGTATACTTTGTTCTAGCATATGATTGTTGCTAGGGAACTTGTAGACCACTCCCACTAGTGACTACGTTCCCCTACTATTCCTCATCTCCACTCAAACCAATTCACCATCATAACCTCCTGAACCAAGGTCATCTCTAACTAGTGTACCAACGCCATCCTTGATTAACAGCGCTACCCCTCCACCTTTACCTAGTTTCCTATTCTTGTTAAATGTCATATATTCCTCAACATTCAGGACCCAATCCTTGTCATGTCTCCGTAATAACTGTAATATTATATTTAATTACTTCAGTGTGCACTATCAATTTGTTTACTTTGTTATGATTGCTACATGTATTCAGAAACAACACTTTTAGTTTTGCCTTGTTATGTTTGTAACATCTAGTCTTGGTTGTGGGTGTATTCTTAGTTTTGTTCTCTTTGTCCCTTCCTGCATTCTCTGGTCTTCATTTCCCGTATTACTATTTGGCTGCCCTGCATTGACCTAACTGTTAATTTGCTACATCTAACTCAATTTAATCCCGATTCCCCCACCCCTTGTTTAGCTTAAAGCCCTCTCTTTTTCCCTAGTTACATGGTTTGCTAGAACACTGGTCCCACCATCGTTCAGGTACAGACTGTACCAATGGTATAGTTACCATTTTCCTATTAACGATGCTAGTGGCCATGAATCGAAACGCACTTCTCCTGCACTTCTTCCTCAGTCTTTGAGGCACATATTTAACTTCACTAATTTATTTCACCTCTGTCAACTAGCATGTGGCTCAACTAATAATCCAGAGATTATTACCTTTGAAGTTCTGCTCTTCAATTTGATGCCTAGCTCTTAATACTACCCAGACAGAGCCTCTTTCCTACTCCTACCTATGTCACTGCTACCAACAAGGACCATAACAAGCAGACCCTCACCCTCAAACTCCAAGTTCCTGTCCAGCTCTGAGCAGTTGTTTCGCATCCTGGCAATGGGTGTGCAGCATAGCCTCTGGACTCATGCTCTTGGCTGCACTGAACAGTGTATAATGCCCTCAATCCATATCCAAATGCAGCAGGACATGGATAATGTCAGTACTTGCGCTGACAAATCATATTCATGCCACACAACTGCCAGACAATAACCACCTCCACAAGAGATGACATAGCCATTGGCCCTTGACATTCAATGACACTACCATTGCTGAATCCCCCACTATCACTATACTTGGGGTTCCCTTTGACCAGGAACTGAACTGAACTAACCATATATAAACATGACGAGAAATAATGTGGCTAATAACTTGCCACCTGACTCCCCAAAGCCAGTCCACCATCTACAAGACACAAGTCAGGAATGTGATGGAATACTCGTCACTTGCCTGGATGACTGCAGTTCCAACAGCACTGAAGAAGCTCAACAGCATCCAGGACAAAGCAGCCCACTTGATTGCTACGCTTTTCACAAACGTTCAATTTCTCCACCGCCAACAAACGGTGGCAGAAATATATACCATCTACAAGATGCACTACAGGAACTCACCAAGATTCCTTAGACAGCACCTTCCAAACCCACCAACTACTATCATTTAGGAAGGCAAGGGCAGCAGATACCTGGAAACATCACCACTTGGAAATTTCCTCCAAACCACTCACCATCCTGACTTGGAACTATATTGCTGTTCCTTCACTGTCGCTGGGTCAAAATCCAGGAATTTGTCCCCCACCCTGCAAACTGTGGGGTGTACTTAGAGTCATAGAGGTTTACAACATGGAAACAGGCCTGTTTCCATACTGTAAACCTCTATGACTCTATTGTCCATGCCGCTCTTTTTTTTAACCACTAAGCTAGTTCCAATTGCCCACCTTTGGCCCATATCCCTGTATACCCATCTTACCCATGTAACTGTCTAAATGCTTTTTAGAAGACACAATTGTACCCGCCTCTACTACTACCCCTGGCAGCTTGTTCCAGACACTCGCCATCCTCTGTGTGAAAAAATTGCCCCTCTGGACCCTTTTGTATCTCTCCCCCCTCACCTTAAACCTATGTCCTCTAGTTTTAGATTCCCCTTACCTCTGGGAAAAAGATGTTGACTTTCTAGCTGATCTACACCCCTCATTATTTTTTAGACCTCTAAGATCACCCCTAAGCCTCGTATGCTCCAGGTGAAAAAAGTCCCAGTCTATCCAGCCTCTCCTTATAACACAAACCATCAAGTCCCGGTAGCATCCTAGTAAATATTTTCTGCATTCTTTCTCGTTTAATAATATCCTTTCTATAAAAGGGTGACCAGAACTGTACACAGTATTCCAAGTGTGGCCTTGCCAATGTCTTGTACAACTTCAATAAGACATCCCAACTCCTGTATTCAGTGTTCTGACCAATGAAGCCAAGCATGCCAAATGCCTTCTTCACCACTCTGTCCACCTGTGACTCCACTTTCAAGGAGCTATGAACCTGTACCCTTAGATCTTTGTTCTATAACTCTCCCCAACACCCTGCGATTAACTGAGTAAGTCCTGCCCTGGTTCAATCTTCCAAAATGCATCACCTCACATTTATCTAAATTAAAATCCAAGTGCCATTCATCAGCCCACTGGCCCAATTGGTCAAGATCCCGCTGCAATCCTAGATAACCATCGTCACTATCCACTATGCCACCAACCTTGGTGTCATCTGCAAACTTACTAACCATGCCTCATAAATTCTCATCCAAACCATTAATATAAATGACAAATAACAATGGACCCACTTACAGCTCAGGGACTGCAGCAGTTCAAGAAGGCAGCTCACCACCACCTTCTCAAGGGCAACTAGGGATGGACAATAAATGCTGGTCTAGCCAGTGACGCCCACATCCCATAAATGAATTTTTAAAAAACTATCTCTTATTCCCACTACATTCCTTTTTGCTCCCCCCACTTGAATAGTTGCCTGTAACATGGTCAATTAGATCACCCACACTGCAGCCCTCACTCTCACCCAAACAAGCAGAAAAGACCTCAAATATGTTGAACAATTGTAGAAGCTGTGCAGCCCCTTATAACTCCTGGTCCTTTCCTCCCTCACTCATGGTCACGCTTTTCTGTCCCTCATGATTAACCAGAACAGAAGGCCCCATCCTAATAGGTGTGACCATCTTCTGGTACAAAGCATTCCGGTAACTGTCCCCTTTCTGATATGTCGCAGTGTCTGCAACTCGGCCTCCAGCTCAAACTCTGAGCTGAAGTTCCTTGAGCTATAGACACTTAACTGCAGTTGTATTTGCCCTAGACCACAGTGGTGTCCAAAAGCTCCCACATCCTACAATTGCAGCACATCACCTGCCCTGCCATCTTTATTGTGTGATAATTTGTTTCTTAGTTAAGTTATCATTCATAAACCCTTATGCTCCCAATAAGCTGATTTAATGCTAGTGAACTTTACTAATACTAATAAGACTTTAAAATGACCAATATATCATCTAAGTATTGAAAGATAAATGAACAAAGTACACACCAATGAATCTCTTACCTGTTTCCCAATTACACCCTTTTTATCTTTCAGAGAATGCAGTAGGCTCACAGACTGATCTACCAACTGTCTAAGCTCTCGGACCTCTCCAGTTACTTACCAGTTACTGATTAACCTACTTTTGCTGTACTAATGTGTAATTCAAATGCTGGGGGCTGGGGGAAAAAGAGTCGAAGAAAGGAGCACTCTCTCCCATGCCTTCACCGAAACTCAGCAAGTTCTACTACTTGCAGCAAGCCTTAACTAAAACACCTCGCTCCCCCTATGCATTGAATTCCCTGAGCTGAGCTTACATCCCCAGATTCTCTCCATCAAAGACCACTTATTTCCACTTCCGTTACATACCCTGCATCTGCTTCACCCGTCTGCTGCTCATTTGTTCTTTTGTTACATCCACACTGATTTTTATGACAGACTCCCAGTTTTCACCTTTCATAAACGTGAGCTCATGCAAAACTCTGCCCACGTGGTCACTGACCTACATGAACTCTCAGTCCACAAATGCTTCAAAATTAAATTCTGTTGCACAACATACAAACCTCTAAAAACTCTGCATTTTTCCAACTCTGACCTCTCATGCACTCTACCCACTATTCTCTAGATATAAGTGTTATATTCATTGTTGTTGCTTATATAATTAATAATTATTTTCTGTATTTTTGCAGGATGGCTACTGGAATTTTACATCTGACCTCGGAGTCTTGTTGGAAATTAATGTGGAATATGTAACTAATGTTTTTCTGATAAAAAGAGGCATTAAATCTCTAGGTAATGTACATTTTAATCTCCGGTAGTGCTTTAGTCCAGATGCAAACTACAGCAAGTAGCAGTAACTACTGCTAAAAAATTGTTTAGCATTAAGTAGAATCTTCAAGTTGAATTTGGTGAAGTTGGAGGTAAAATGACTGGGTTTGACTGGGTGGGGCAATTGAATGAGAGAGATCATGTTATACAATGAACCAGAATTATCCACCCATCATATTTATTTATATGATTCTATTTGAGTTCTGGCCTTGCTCTTTTACTATGTCTGTTAGTATTTCTCCTAAATGTTGCAGCTGAATGCAAAGTGTTAATCCATATTTGATTTGATTTATGATTGTCACATGTATTAACCTACAGTGAAAAGTATTGTTTCTTACGCGCTATACAGACAAAGCATACCGTTCATAGAGTACGAAATGTAGTGTTACAGTCATAGCTAGGGTGTAGAGAAATATCAACTTAATGCAAGGTAAGTCCATTTAAAAGTCTGACAGCAGCAGGGAAGAAGCTGTTCTTGAGTCGGTTGGTACATGACGTCAGACTTTTGTATCTTTTTCCCGAAGGAAGAAGGTGGAAGAGAGAATGCCCAGGGTACGTGGGGTCCTTAATTATGCTGGCTACTTTGCCGAGGCAGCGGGAATTGTACACAGAGTCAATGAATGGGAGGCTGGTTTGCGTGATGGATTGGGCTACATTCACGACCTTGTAGTTCCTTGCGGTCTTGGACAGAGCAGGAGCCATACCAAGCTGTGATACAACCAGAAAGAATGCTTTCTGTGATGCATCTGTAAAAGTTGGTGAGAGTTGTAGCCGACATGCCAAATTTCCTTAGTCTTCTGAGAAAGTAGAGGCATTGGTGTGCTTTCTTAACCATAGCGCTGGCATGGGGGGACCAGGACAGGTTGCTGGTGATCTGGACACCTAAAAACTTGAAGCTCTCGACCCTTTCGACTTCATCCCCATTCTTGTAGACAGGGGCACATTCTCCCTTCGACTTCCTGAAGTCGATGACAATCTCCTTCGTTTTGTTGACATTGAGGGAGAGATTATTGTTGCCGCACCAGTTCACCAGATTCTCTATCTCATTCCTGTACTCTGTCTCACCATATGTCTGAAGTTGCTTGATAGTGTCATACTTTGGCATGAATACAAAGTGCACAGAGGAAATAGAATATCAAAAGCCAAGGTGTTCCATGCATCACACATTGTGGGACGATGTTTTAACTCTCCTTGCCTTTAAACTATCTTGTTATTGTGTACCTGAAAAGTCCATTGCTTGGAAAATCTGTTTTGTGGAGCATGCTGAATCTTGATACTTGATGTTTTCCACAGAAAAATAGATAAACAGATTGCTCCTTGCAAACAGTGCTTATATTTGATGAATCTGTTTGCTGTCAGTATGAACTGAAGGCTAGGTGTGGCCAAGATCTCCAACATTTGACACATTAAAGTTCAATGAAGCTATAATCTTTAGTCAGTAATCAAGCTTGCTACAGACCATATGTGCATGAACAAATGTAAACATTTTATATTTATGACCGACATGTTAACCGAGATGGCCACGCATGCTACTTAAGAAATGCCTGAGGAAAGAAGCTCTTAAACGTGTTAATTGAATCTAATTAAAATGAGCAGCGCCCCACAACATATTTACAGTCAAATTAGAAATTGTTTCTTATGTGGTCGGTGCAGGCTCGATGGGCCGAATGGCCGCCTTCTGCACTGTTTGATTCTATGGAATACAGCATTCTGGTTATTCTTTCCCCAAAGACTTTAACGAAATCAAAATTTCTCACCCCCAGAAAAAGCTATATAAAGCTATCCATGTGTAAAAACAGGCCTAGGAATGTAAATACAAATTTTGTCAAGATTCAGTCCTTGTGATATAGTCATAGAATATGAAAATATAATTGAAAACAATTTTCTCGAGTTGAAAAGGCAGGTTTACATCTGATGGCCTCAAGTTATTTGAGGAACAAACACTGTAATTCTTTGAACTGTCCGTGTTATAATCTCGTCATCAATCAAAAACAGCATCCTAACTACCAAATCGTAAGTACCAATAAACAAAATAACAAAAAATACTTACAAATCAAACATTTTTTCAAAAGCATTTTTAATGTACAAAAGCATATTGTGTGCTAAAGTATATTGGCCCATAAATTCCCAGCATAGGATTTGGGGGGGCACCCCAAAGGTGCACTTGGGAATCCCTCTCAGAAGTTCCTAGGTAAGGATTTACACGGTAGTTGTCCAGATGTGCTGTCTTCCCCTGGACAATTGTGCTGCACAGAGAAGCATCCGACAAAGTGATTTAAATTGCTAACTTTGAATGGCTCTGCACGTTTTACACACAGTTGCTCTAAAAGAGTTAGAAGAAATAAAAGCACTTCTAATTTCAGCGTAGTTATTTTAAACACCCAGACTGAGCCCCACTCCCCATCCCAATGAACTCCCTACCAGCAACCCAACCAGTGAACCAGACACCCCTCCTCTCTCTCTTTCTTCCGCCCCCCCCCCTCAACCGACTTGCCCCCCGCCCCCCAAACCGACTTGATGTCTTCAGGGACTCTTTTGCGCAGGGCCCGAGCAGCTCCAGCCAGCAGAGGTTTGGACAAAGCTTTCCAGAACCAGTCAGTGTGTTGTAAACCCTTGTTCAAGCGGGTCAGGACTCTACACCACTAGTTGGAATTTATGGCCCATTGTGTACATCTGTTAAACTGAATTTTGTAAACAGACAGCAAAACAAATATTATAAATGTTTACATGTGTCTAATCTCAGTGCATCTAATTGATTACTTTTTTGTTTTGGTTTGGGACAGAATTTCGTTCATGATTTATAAGCATTCTTCATTGTCAAAAAATGATGCACTTTCAAGGGAAATGACATTTTGTATTTCAATTGTTGTAATTTCTCTGCATATTGATTTGTTTGACGCAACTTGCATTAAAATCCAAATTTTCAATAACAACTTTGAAACAGTAGATTATGAAGTAAGCATTGACTAGAAAATATTTATCCTTTGAAAGGTCACCGAGCAGCTGAAGAGATTGTATCGCTGATCGCTACGTTTCTGATCCTACAGTTGATTCGTTTCACTGAACAGTTGAAAGGGATTAAGCTCACATCCCTCCTTTGTCTCGACCAGACATTGGATTCAAGGTTTGTTCAAAGTCTAAATTGGTTGTTACTGGGGCAATTGTAGTATTATGAATGCATTTTTTTTCAAGCATTAGAGAACAGAATTAGTTATAATTACAAGTGCACAGATTGCAAATGTCTGTGATGGAACACTTGTAGCATTACAGTGATACAGTCCAAAGATATACAGGTTAGGTGGATTGGCCATATTAAATTGCCCTTTAGTGTCCCAAGATATGTATGTTAGGGGGATTAGTGGGGTAAATATGTGGAGTTACAAGAATAGGCTCTGGGTGGGATGCTCTGTCAGAGAGTCAGTGCAGATACGATGGGTTGGATGGCCTCCTTCTGCACTGTAGGGATTCTATGATATAAAACATTTCTACAAAAAACCTTTCCCACTTGCGCCCATATCACATTTCTAAATTGTCTGTGGATTTATCATCGCACAGTCTAGGTTAGGCTTGTCCAATACCTGGCTGGTACACCAGACCTGCCCCGCTGTACCTCTTTATCATGGCCCATGGACCTGATATTTAAAGTTCCTGTAAGCGGAGTGGAAGATTCGACAAGGAGCCATTCCTCCTACAATCACAGGCCATTTCTTTCCCACGTTTGCTGCTGATAGGCTCTCCTATCAGCAACATGTGTGAGAGGGAAATAGTCTTTGATTGGAGGAGCAGTGTGCAGTGTACAGAGGGGTTTTCAGGATGGAGGGAGAAAGTGGTTGCCGGGGTGAGGAAGGAGGGAAAGAGAGGCAGCCAATATGTGTAAGTGAGTGAGTGAGTGAGAAAACAAACTTTAATTGATTAAAAAGATCATTTTTACACAAGGTGAATTGGTGCATTGTGTTTTTATTCAATGTATTACTTTACAACTTTCATTGCTATCATTGCCTTTCACAGGACATCTGGCTGGCAAGTAGAACAAGTCAAAAAAGCCATAGCCTGGGCTAGAAATACGGACCGAAAGTATCCAGCAATTTGTAGCCGCCTGCAGCTAGGAAGAGACTGGGAATCAGCTACTCGTCAACTGTTGAAGATTGATTCTCTCATAAAAGGCTCGCCACTTCAACAGTTGTTTAACCAAGAGTAAAAGTACAGAATGATGAACTAAATAATAATAGTTTAATAATACTGGAAGCAGGAACTGTCCACTATACCCTGGGCATTGTAGCTTTCAGCAATTGAAATCCAGTTTAACAAGTCATTTAATTAATTCCACAGCATTTAAATATGGTAAAATATCTTAACAGATACTAAAACATAGGTGGTTAAGCATACTTCTAAACTTTCTAGAGGTAGAAATGATACAAGTAAGTTTGTTTATGATCTGAAATATTAACATTTTTTGCTCTCTTGCTATTACATTTGGCTGGAATTTCCCTCTGGAGATGGGAAGCCGGGATTGAAACTGACCCAACCCCCACTCGGGAGGGGGTAGGAGGGTGGATGGGACACAGTTAATCCTTGTGATTTTCACAGTGCCCCTTTACCCTTTAATTTAATTGGCCTGGAGACAGGTTCACTATCAGATTAAGGACAGCAGGCAGGCTCGCGAAGCTGGAGAGCAAATCGGGGATCTCCAAGCATGAAATAAACAGCAGGCCAAGTTGGAAGGTAAGAGAGAGGGCATCTCCGGATCGAGTTACCCTCTCTCCAACTTCTTCAAAAATAAATTAAAACTGATTCCTGCATCGACTCCAATAATATTGAAGGGTGGTGACCCGTCTACAGTGCAGCCTCTAAATCTGCCACTGGTCACTGCCTTCAGGCATCTAAACTGGCCCCCACTCTGCTGAAACCTGGAGGCCTACTGGAAAATACATAGAACATAGCAGATAGGAGCAGGAGGAGGCCATTTGGCTCTTCGAGCCTGCTCCCCCATTCGTTACGATCATAGCTGATCATCCAACTCAATAGCCTAATCCTGCTTTTACCCATAACCTTTGATCCCATTCACCCCAAGTGCTATATCCAGCTGCCTTTTGAATACATTCAATGTTTTGGCATCAACTGCTTCCTTGGTAATAAATTCTACAGGCTCACCACTCTTTGGGTGAAGAAATGTTTCCTCACCTCTGTCCTAAATGGTCTACCCTAAATCCTCAGACTGTGACCCCTGGTTCTGGACTCCCCCACCATCGGGAATATCCTCCCTGCATCTACCCTGTCTAGTCCTGTTAGAATTTTATAAGTCTCTATGAGATCACTCCCTCATTCGCCTGAACTCCAGCAAAAACAATCCTAACCTAGTCAATCTCTCCTCATACATCAGTCCCGCCATCCCCGGAATCAGCCTGGTAAACCTTCGCTGCACTCCCTTGAGAGCAAGAACATCCTTCCTCAGAAAAGGAGACCAAAACTGCACACAATACTCTAGGTGTGGCCTCACCAAGGCCCTGTATAATTGCAACAACAGTAAGAAATCTCACAACACCAGGTTAAAGTCCAACAGGTTTATTTGGCAGCACAAGGTTTCGGAGCACTGCCCCTTCATCAGGTGAGTCATTGCGACACATCCCTGCTCCTGTACTCAAAAGCTCTCGCAATGAATGCCAATATGCCATTTGCCGCCTTTACCGCCTGCTGCACCTGCATGCTTACCTTCAGTGACTGGTGCACGAAGACACCCAGGTCCCGCTGCACACTCCCCTCTCCCAATTTACAGCCATTCAGGTAGTAATCTGCCTTCTTGTTTTTGTTTCCAAAGTGAATGACCTCACATTTATCCAAATCTTAATCAGCCTCTTTTCAATTGGCCTGAAATGGCTTTTATTGAGCCAGATTGGCTTTGTGCAGCGTGCAACTGGGTAGTCTTGATGATCCCCCCCCGCCCTCTTAAAATTCCACACCCTCAAAAATGGCTCAGAAGTGGAATAGATCTGGGGAACTGGTGCTCCAGCCAAAGGGTGGGTTTTTATCTCCAACATCTCACTGATGTCTGGGGCTGAAATCCAACCAATTGAGTTCATTTAAAATGTGACTTTGTTGATTTTTAATGTAAAAAAAATTAACATTAAATGAATTTTCCTTTTTTTGTGAATTACGTGCTTTCTTTGTTTAAACTGAATTTGTATTTCTCCAGAATGATGGGCAAAAAGTCTAATTTCACTTCCAGTCATAAAATTCTCGTGGATAATATGTTAAGATTTGCAGAAACCTAACTTGATTGAGTTTAATGAAGTAACAAGATTGATGAGAACAATGCAGTTGACGTGTACATGGACTTTCAAAAGATGTTTGATATAATCCCACATAATGGATATAAGACCATAAGACCATAAGACATAGGAGCGGAAGTAAGGCCATTCGGCCCATCGAGTCCACTCCACCATTCAATCATGGTTGATTTCAACTCCATTTACCCGCTCTCTCCCCATAGCCCTTAATTCCTCGAGAAATCAAGAATTTATCAATTTCTGTCTTGAAGACGCTCAACGTCTCGGCCTCCACAGCCCTCTGTGGCAATGAATTCCACAGACCTACCACTCTCTGGCTGAAGAAATTTCTCCTCATCTCTGTTCTAAAGTGACTCCCGTTTATTCTAAGGCTGTGCCCCCGCGTCCTAGTCTCCCCTGCTAATGGAAACAACTTCCCTACGTCCATCCTATCTAAGCCGTTCATTATCTTGTAAGTTTCTATTAGATCTCCCCTCAACCTCCTAAACTCCAATGAATATAATCCCATGATCCTCAGACGTTCATCGTATGTCAGGCCTACCATTCCTGGGATCATCCGTGTGAATCTCCGCTGGACCCGCTCCAGTGCCAGTATGTCCTTCCTGAGGTGTGGGGCCCAAAATTGCTCACAGTACTCCAAATGGGGCCTAACCAGTGCTTTATAAAACCTCAGAAGTACATCCCTGCTTTTGTATTCCAAGCCTCTTGAGATAAATGACAACATTACATTTGCTTTCTTAATTACGGACTCAACCTGCAAGTTTACCTTTAGAGAATCCTGGACTAGGACTCCCAAGTCCCTTTGCACTTTAGCATTATGAATTTTGTCACCGTTTAGAAAATAGTCCATGCCTCTATTCTTTTTTCCAAAGTGCAAGACCTCGCACTTGCCCACGTTGAATTTCATCAGCCACTTCTTGGACCACTCTCCTAAACTGTCTAAATCTTTCTGCAGCCTCCCCACCTCCTCAATACTACCTGCCCCTCCACCTATCTTTGTATCATCGGCAAACTTGGCCAGAATGCCCCCAGTCCCGTCATCTAGATCGTTAATATATAAAGAGAACAGCTGTGGCCCCAACACTGAACCCTGCGGGACACCACTTGTCACCGGTTGCCATTCTGAGAAAGAACCTTTTATCCCAACTCTCTGCCTTCTGTCTGACAGCCAATCGTCAATCCATGTTAGTACCTTGCCTCGAATACCATGGGCCCTTATTTTACTCAGCAGTCTCCCGTGAGGCACCTTGTCAAAGGCCTTTTGGAAGTCAAGATAGATAACATCCATTGGCTCTCCTTGGTCTAACCTATTTGTTATCTCTTCAAAGAACTCTAACAGGTTTGTCAGGCACGACCTCCCCTTACTAAATCCATGCTGACTTGTCCTGATCCGACCCTGCACTTCCAAGAATTTAGAAATCTCATCCTTAACGATGGATTCTAGAATTTTGCCAACAACTGAGGTTAGGCTAATTGGCCTATAATTTTCCATCTTTTTTCTTGTTCCCTTCTTGAACAGTGGGGTTACAACAGCGATTTTCCAATCCTCTGGGACTTTCCCTGACTCCAGTGACTTTTGAAAGATCATAACTAACGCCTCCACTATTTCTTCAGCTATCTCCTTTAGAACTCTAGGATGTAGCCCATCTGGGCCCGGAGATTTATCAATTTTCAGACCTTTTAGTTTCTCTAGCACTTTCTCCTTTGTGATGGCAACCATATTCAACTCTGCCCCCTGACTTTCCTGAATTGTTGGGATATTACTCATGTCTTCTACTGTGAAGACTGACGCAAAGTACTTATTAAGTTCCTCAGCTATTTCCTTGTCTCCCATCACTAGATTACCAGCGTCATTTTGGAGCGGCCCAATGTCTACTTTTGCCTCCCGTTTGTTTTTAATGTATTTAAAGAAACTTTTACTATCATTCCTAATGTTACTGGCTAGCCTACCTTCATATTTGATCCTCTCCTTCCTTATTTCTCTCTTTGTTATCCTCTGTTTGTTTTTATAGCCTTCCCAATCTTCTGACTTCCCACTACTCTTTGCCACATTATAGGCTCTCTCTTTTGCCTTGATGCATTCCCTGACTTCCTTTGTCAGCCATGGCTGCCTAATCCCCCCTCTGATAACCTTTCTTTTGTTTGGGATGAACCTCTGCACTGTGTCCTCAATTACTCCCAGAAACTCCTGCCATTGCTGTTCTACTGTCTTTCCCACTAGGCTCTGCTTCCAGTCGATTTTTGTCAGTTCCTCCCTCATGCGCCTGTAATTACCTTTATTTAACTGTAGAAGTCAAGTCAAAAGGTAGACAAAAGTAGTGAACTGCTGGGTTTTTTTTTAGACTGGACAGAAGTATAGAATGCTCTCCCCCAAGGAGTTGGTATTGAATTTACTGCTGTTTTTGATATTATTAATGACCTGGACTTGGATATATATGCATGGGGTACAGGAATAGAGTGGGGAGTGGGCCTGGGAAAGATGCTCTTTCAGAGAGTTCATGCAGACTCAATGGGTTGAATGGCCTCCTCTGCACTGTAGGGGTTCTATGAGTATAGGAAACTTAATTTCAAAATTTGCGGATGACACAAAGCTTAGAAATGTGTAGTAAATAATATGGATGATAGTAGCAGACTTCAGGGAGACATAGCTAGGCTTGTGAAATTGAATGCACAGACGTGTGAAAGAAAATTTAAGAGTATAAACTAAATGATGAAATTTTAAAGGGGTTCACGTATGCAAATATTTGAAGGTAATAGGTAATGGTACAGGTCATTAAGGTTATCAAAAGTACATGGGATTTTTGACCTTATAGATACTTGGGGGGCAGCTTTCCCCCTCCCGATGGAAGCAAGAATGGGGTCTGGAAACATCAGAACAACATAGGAAATAGAAGTAAACCATTCGGCCACTCGAGTTTTTTAATATCAAAAATGATTTATCCAAGCACTGACCCTCAGGGGACACCACTGTCTACTATCCTGCAGTCTGATAAATAACCATTTATCATGACTCTCTGTTCATTGTCCTTAAGCTACTTTTTAAAATCCAAGCTGACACTGGTCATTGTATACCATGAGCCACAGTTTTGTAAACCAGCTTGTTATGTGGTATTTTGTCAAACACTTTAAAATCCATAAGAAAACATCTGCAGCATTCCCTTCATCAAACTTCTCTGCTAATTCATCAAAAAATTAAGTTAGATTATTGAATGTGATCTATTTTTCATAAATATGTACTGGCTCTGCTTAATTAGCTCAATCCTCTCTAAATACCTGTTGATTTTATTTCCCCCAGTAAATTATTTCCAAAACCTTACCCACCACTTTTATTAAACTGACTGGGCTATAATTACAGGAATGTCCTTGCACCTTTTCATGAACGAGGGTGGCCTCAACTTCTGTGTGTTGGGATCCTGATATGTACTTCTTGTAGGTGCAGCCCAACTTGGGATGCAGAGAAGCTGCGGAGGGCATTTCCAGCCCTTCTGCCTCACTTTGAGTAACAACAGTCCAGGTGATCCCAGTTTTCCATCTACAGCTATCTTAAGCAGATCATAAATGAATTATTCAGTAGGGTCAGCAGCTTCACTTTTACCAACTGTCTAACAGCAGCAACATGAAAGAGCAACAGAATTCTACAGCGCAGCTGTGTTTATCCTAGAGTCCAAAGGGTAATCAACTTCATCCACAGTGCAATTTGGGCCTTGGTGCAGAATACTTTCCCCTCTATGACCAATAAAAGTGTTTAACCTTCTGATAGGCATAGCATGCAACTTCCAACACAGTAACGTGTAGGGTAATTTCAGCTTTTCCAGAAAGCTTCACTTTAAGACAATTGTCTGGGCATCCCTTGTTTAAGGGAGAAAGGATGGATTCAGTGAGACCACAGCTATTCTAGGCAGCCATGACCCATAACACCCATACATCATTCATAAATCAAAGACTAGTGCTAGTTCAGTGAAGATCACGCCTAGAATCCTTACAATGCGGAAGGAGGCCATTCGACCCATCAAGACTGCACCGACCACAATCCCATCCAGGCCCTATTCCTGTAACCCCACATATTTACCCTGCTAATCCCCCTGACACTAGGGACAATTTAGCATGGCCAATAAACCTAACCTGCACATCTTTGGACTGTGGGAGGAAATCAGAGCACCCAGAGGAAACCTACCCAGACATGGGGAGAATGTGCAAACTCCTCACAGACAGTGACCCGAGGCTTGAATTGAACCCAGGTCCCTGGTGCTGTGAGGCAGCAATGCTAACCACTGTGCCACCGTGCTGCCCATATAATCAGAGTAATCATACTATTTTATCTTCAGCAGCATTTCATATGTTGAGACTGAGTTGGGACAGGCTTACGAAACAACTTCCTCTACCTAGGATTTGCAGAATGCTTGTCTGCTGCATGGTCCATGATTTCACTCAGAAAGAAGATTGATAATCAAGTGTGTCACGTTACACCATTTCTCCAAACGATGAGACACATTTTCAAATAACAATGTCCAAAGCACCCCATCCTATACTTAAATGTTCAATTCTTCAAAGAGAGTCTATTTCCATCTAATGCTGGATCTACCCGTGTTTGATTTGATTTATCATTGTCACATAGAGCCATAGATATATGCAGCATGGAAACAGGCCCGTGTTGCAGTTACAGATAGGGAAAGATCAGTTTAATATGTGATGGGATCATTCAAAAGTCTGATGGCAGCAGGGAAGAAGTTGTTCTCGAATTGGTTGGCACACGTTTTCTTTTGTATCTTCTTCCCGATGGAAGAAGGTGGAAGAGAGTATGTCCGGGGTGCATGGGGTCCTTTATTATGCTGGCTGCTTTCCTGAGGCAGCGGGAAGTGTAGATGGAGTCAATGGACCCGATTTTACCATTGCGTTGTGCCCATTTTTGGGTGCGAAAACTTGGTCAAGTCAGGCGTGAGGTGAGTAGCGTGAACCACACCCGCCTCTCCACCGGTTCCCCCCTTTACCAAGGGCTGAAAATGGTTGCAATCGAGACCGCGCCCAAAATGGGCCCGACGACCATTTAGCTGCATTTACATGCATTTAAATTGACTTAATGCTTTACCAGCACTTCCCCCTTTACCACCGCGTTCGCCCATCCGGAATCGGCACAAAACAGACATGTTCCATGTAAGTCCGATTCAGGCGCTCCAACAGTGAGGGTTAGTGAGGAGGTAAGGGCCGAGTGTCCAACGGTTCTCTGCTTGAGATCGGGGCGGGGATGTGGGTCTGACAGCACTCTGCTTGAGATCGTGGGGGGGGTGCAGAGGTGGGTCCGCTGCCACTGTGCCTGTGATAAGTGGGGGAGAAGGGGGGGGGGTCTGCTGCCACTCTGCCTGAGATTGGGGGAGGGGGAGGGGCCCACGATCGGTCTGGGTGGGATAAGGGGATCAGTAATGTTGTGGGGGTGGGGCAATGTCTGTGGGGCTAGGGGGAGGCATTATCCGACCCGGGTGGCATGTGGCAAGGGAGCAGCATTCTATCATTTTTTTTCTGCGCATTCGCAGTTGGAGGCGCCGAGCGGAGCGGGTTTTGGGCACGTTAAGCCCCGCCCATAAACTTGTGCAGCGCGATTCAGAATCGCTGATATTTATTGCAGGCAGAGTGGGTTTGGGCGGGTGCCTCAGAATGGGTCTAAAAATCTGAAACACTCCCAGTTTCAAGTCCGCCGTGCACTTAGACTCAAAATGGTAAAATTCCCCCCTAAGTGCCGAATTTGGGCATCAAATAGATCCATGCCTGGAATCCTCTTTCCAGCGCGCCCATACGCATTTTGCCGGCTCCGGCCCGATCCGCGCTTTGGCCGGGGCTTAGCGCTGGCGGACCAATCGGAGCTCTGAACTGCACATGCGCAGTTCAAAAAAAATCAGACAGCGCACCCAGGCGCGGAAAATAAAGCAGAAAATGGAGAGAGTCGCTCTCTGCCGTTCATCCTCTGGTCTAGGGGGGGGGGGGGGAGGAGAGGGGGTGTGACCGATCATCCCGGGGGGGGGGGGGGGAGAGGAGGTGTGACCGATCATCCCCTGGGGGGGTGGAGAAGAGGGGGTGTGACCGATCATCCCCTGGGGGGGGGGGGGGGGGGGTGTGAAGAGGGGGCCTGTACTGCCGGAGGGGGGGGGGGGGGGCAGAGGCCATAGAAGGATTTGAATACAAGGTTGAGAATTTTAAAATAGAGGCATTGCTAGACTAGATGCCATAATAGATTAGTGAGCAAACGGGTGGGCTGCAAGTTAGGATGTGGGCACCTAACATGAGCTCAAATTTATAGAACAAGGAAACAAACGGACTGTATTTGGTTTACATACTATGTTGAGCATTAATTTGTATTACTACAACATAGTAATTGACTTCAGGAAACGTAATGGAGGACATTCCCCTGTCTACATCAATGGTGATGAAATGGAGATGGTTGAGAGCTTCAAGTTTCTTAGCGTCCAGATCACCAACAATCTGTCTGGGTCCTGTCATACCAACATTATAGTTAAGAAAGCCAACCAATGCCTCTATTTTCTCAGTAGGCTAAGGAAATTTGGCACGTCCACTACAACTCTCACCAATTTCTACAGATGCACTATAGAAAGCATCATTTCTGTATGTATCACAGCTTGTATGTACCACAGTTCCTGCTCTGACCAAGACCGCAAGAAACTACAAAGGGTTGTGAATGTAGCCCAGACCATCAAACCAGCCTCCCACCCATTGGGTCCTATTTTACCATTTTGATTCTCAGGGCCTGATTTTACCAAAACTTCATGGGCACGAAATTGCGGTAAAGTTGGGCATCGGGCCTATACTGCGATCTGCACCCGATTCCAAGCAGATCGTGGCTTTACCGACACCCAATTCGGGCACGGGTCCGGCGCGCACCTGAATCAGGCGGCCCGACGTAATGAACCGCGCACCCAACTCTACCGCCAAATCCCCTGGGGCGGGGGGGGGGAGAGTGGGTATGACGTATCATCCTCTGGTCGGGGGGGTTCCGCTGCCTGTCTACGGCCGATCCCTCCTGGCACCATCATTGGTACACTACCAGCCACAGCCATCTCTCCCGCTCTCTCGCACCTGCAGGGAAGAGTAATCTGTGGCTGGTAGTGTACCAGTGATGGTGCCAGGAGGGATAGGCCGCAGACAGGCAGCGGAACCCCCCCCCGACCAGAGGATGAGACGTCACAAGATGTACAAGATTATGAAGGGGATAGATAGGGTGAACGGTGGGAAGCTTTTTCCCAGATCAGAAGTGACGTTCACGAGGGGTCACGGGCTCAAGGTGAGAGGGGCGAAGTATAACTCAGATATTAGAGGGATGTTTTTTACACAGAGGGTGGTGGGGGCCTGGAATGCGCTGCCAAGTAGGGTGGTGGAGGCAGGCACGCTGACATCGTTTAAGACTTACCTGGATAGTCACATGAGCAGCCTGGGAATGGAGGGATACAAACGATTGGTCTAGTTGGACCAAGGAGCGGCACAGGCTTGGAGGCCCGGCCGAAGGGCCTGTTTCCTGTGCTGTTCTTTGTTCTTCTCCCCCCCCCCCCCCCCCTCACCGCCCCAGAGGATGTTCGGTCACACCCCCTCCCCTCCCACCGCCCCCCCCCCCAGAGGATGAGACGTCGCACCCCCTCTCCTCCACCCCCCCCCACCCTAGGGGATGATCGGTCACACACCCCCCCCCAGGGGATGAGATGTCACACCCCCTCCCGTCTCACACCCCAGGGGATGATCAGTCACACCCCCTCCTCTCCCATCCCTCCCCCCCCCACCCCCCGATCCAGAGGATAAGACATCACACCCCCTCTCCTCCTCCCACCCCCCTCCCGCCCCGACCAGAGGATGACCTGGGTCAGAGAGCCGTTGCAATCTCTGACCCCGCTCTTCGGAAGCTGCAGCGGCGACTTCAGACTTTTATTTTGCAGGCCGGTAACAGCGCAGACGTGGATTGGGCCAGAAGACGGTAAAGTGGGATTTGGCGGTAGAGTTGGGCGCACGGTTCATTAAGTTGATTTAAATGTATGCAAATGCATTTAAATCGTCGGGCCACCCGATTCGGGTGCGCGGCGGACCCGCGTCTGAACCAGGTGTCGGTAAAGCCGCGATCTGCTTGGAATCGGGTGCAGATCGCGGTATAGGCCCGACGCCCAACTTTACCGCGATTTCGCACCCGTGAAGTTTTGGTAAAATCAGGCCCTGAGAATCAAAATGGTAAAATAGGACCCAATGGGTGGGAGGCTGGTTTGATGGTCTGGGCTACATTCACAACCCTTTGTAGTTTCTTGCGGTCTTGGTCAGAGCAGGAGCTGTGGTACATACAAGCTGTGATACATACAGAAATGATGCTTTCTATAGTGCATCCGTAGAAATTGGTGAGAGTTGTAGTGGACGTGCCAAATTTCCTTAGCCTACTGAGAAAGTAGAGGCATTGGTTGGCTTTCTTAACTATAATGTTGATATGACAGTACCCAGACAGATTGTTGGTGATCTGGACGCTAAGAAACTTGAAGCTCTCAACCATCTCCATTTCATCACCATTGATGTAGACAGGGGAATGTCCTCCATTACGTTTCCTGAAGTCAATTACTATGTTGTAGTAATACAAATTAATGCTCAACATAGTATGTAAACCAAATACGGTCCATTTGTTTCCTTGTTCTATAAATTTGTGCTCATGTTAGGTGCCCACATCCTAACTTGCAGCCCACCCGTTTGCTCACTAATCTATTATGGCATCTAGTCTAGCAATGCCTCCATTTTAAAATTCTCAACCTTGTATTCAAATCCTTCTATGGCCTCTGCCCCCTACCACCCCCCCCCCCCCCCCCAGCTCAAGAACTCTGGCCAAGGTTTCCTCAGCCCGATGAGGGTGCTGGCAAAGTGGTGGAAAAAACTGATCAGGTTGGCTTCCCGAGATTGTCCGGTCTCTTGGTATGTTTTCCAAGGAAGGGTCATCACCAGAATTGGCAATTTTCTCGCCAAAAGTGGGAGGTAATCAAGACATTTAAGGCCTCAATTAGTGGCTAACTCCGGAGAGACAAGTTTGCCAGCATGACCTAGGTTCCCCCATGCCCAGAGCCTGACAACACTTTAGAGACTGCACGGTGGGAGGTCAGAAGGCAATCATGGGCTGCTGCACGTGCCAGTATCAATGACTCCAAATGCTGAAAGTTGTACATCCACAGCTAAACACGTTCATGCAGAGGCATTGACCTTCCACACCTATTGTCCTCATAGTTCTGGGGCTTCTTTGTTAACATGTAATCTACACCCTTTTGAGAGCACCTCAATTTTGAGGCACTGCCTGGATTTCCCTCTGCCTGAGCAAAACCCCCCTCTTCCTGTGGGGTTGCCAGCCTCTCTCCATCACATCCTCCAATTTGTGGACCCTGTCCTAAATGTACAGCAAACAAAGAGGCAGCCCTTATGGAAGGAATAAGTATATGGCCTGGTTGTAACGATTTTACTACCACTGGATGATCTTGTGCTGTTCACCGTGAAGAATGAGTCAACCACATTTGGGGTTGTCAGTAATTATTACAGTAATATCTCATCTGAACACGAATTATATACTATACATATAAAAAAGAATAAAATACTAAGGTAGCTAGAAATCTAAAATAGCACAGGAAATGTGCTGTATCTGGAGAAAGAAACATTTAATGTTGCAGGTCAATGATATCACATCAGAACTGAAAAAACATCAAGAGATGTGGCATGTTTTAAGTACAGAAGCAGGAAGAGAGTGCAGGAGGTGCAAAAAGAGAACAAAAGGGTAAGTCAGTTATAAGGTGGAAGACAGGACAGATAAAATAACAAAGAAGGATGATGGTGCAGGACAAAGGAAATAGTAATTGGCCAAGTAAAGAAATAAAGGGATGGCTAAAGGAGGTGCAAATGTGAAAGCAAAAGATCACCAACAGCTGCCCTCCAAAAATAGAAAAAGAAATGCGGGCAGAGGTTGGGATCTGAAAATTGTCAAACACAGTGCTGATTTGATTTATTATTGTCACATGTATTAGCATACAATGAAAAGTATTGTTTCTAGCTTGCTATACAGACAAAGCATATCGTACATAAGGAAAGGAGAGTGCAGAATGTGGTGTTAATCATAGCTAGGGTGTAGAGAAAGATCAACTTAATGCAAGGTAGGTCCATTCAAAAGTCTGATGGCAGCAGGGAAGGAGCTGTTCGGTTGTTACGTGATCTCAGACTTTTGTATCTTTTTCCCAACAGAAGGAGGTGGAAGGAAGTATGTCCGCGGTGCGTGGGGTCCTTGCTTATGCTTGGCTGCTTTTCTGAGGCCGCGGGAAGTGTAGACAGTGTCAATGGATGGGAGGCTGGTTTGAATGATGGAGTGGTATTCATTCATGACCTTTTGTAGTTTGTTGACGCTTTGTTTAGCCTGGATGGCAGTGAAGTGCCTCTGTGACATCAGATACCTTCATTTCGCTGTTTTTCCGTCACACATTCTAACCTATCTCCCTCTGAATTTACAGCACTCTATTCTCTCAGATCCAACCCCAACATGGTCTTCAAACCTGCAAGTAAAGATGGCACAATTATTTTTTGACAAATTAACCTAATGGAAGCAGAATACTAATTCTCTGACACCTTCTCCAACCAACTCCCCAATCCCACCCTGTCCCGTTTCGTCACCCCACCATCAAACCGCAAGCTATCATTTCCAAGACTGTTGCAGCCCTCAGCCGTGATTCTCCCATCCTGCTGCGCCAATTTTCCAGCACTGCGGGCTGGGAGAATCCTGCGGTGGCCAATTCGCAGGGTTTGTGTGAGCGTTCGCGCCCCACTTGCGTCTCCCAGCACCGGATTTCCGACGGCATCTGCTCAGTGCCGGAAATCGGCGGGGAGACGCACAGAGCATTTAAATGGTCATCTTAATATTATTTCAATATCATTGGCGGTCCCGGAACTGAAGTCTCTGGGCCTGTTAGCATCTCCCACCCCGCCAGAGTGTTTCACTCCAGTGGGGATTACACTAGCTCCACACATTTTGGGAGCTAGCAGCCTGACCCTGCTGGAGTGAAGGGGGGGTGACCGATTGGGGGCAGTGTGGGGGTGCTCCTGGCAGTGCCAGCCTGGGCCCCTGGCACTCCCCAAGGTGCAAAGAGCCAATGCTCAGGGGGCACCTTGGCACTGCCTATCAGGCATGGGGCAGTGCCAAGGTGGTGGGGCACATGGGGCAGGGCCTAGGGAAAGCAGGGCCTGATAGGGCGGGGCCTAGAGGGAAGTTGGTGGAGGTGGAGGTGGAAGAGATCCCGCTGCCACTCTGCAGTTGGGATCAATGAGAGAAGGGGGGAGTCCAGCGATCGGATCGGGGGGGCGTCAGCCTGCTGGGGCATCAGGACTTGGGGGGGGGGGGGGGGGATCAGGACTGCAGGGAGGGGGGGGTCTAGAGATCCAGAGGGGTGAGGAGGGTCAGGGGCCAGCAATCGGGCCGTGGTGGAGTTGGGGGAGGCAGAGAGCTGGCATTGCAGGGGTTGCGGGGCTAGCCAGCGATCAAGAAGTCAGCAGTGCGGGGCCACTGCGCATGCGCTGATCTCGGCACTGACAGATTGGCACATGCGCAGTGACCTGCTCCGCCCCCTGAAATTTAATGATATTCATGCTGGTGGCCTCTGCAGTGCACAGAGTTTGGAAGATTCTTCTCTGAACTCCCACTGAAAAAACCAGCGTGAATTACCCCAGTTTTCACATGAATTCGATATTTAGAATGTTTTTGGGAGAATTCCTTCCCTCATCTCCTCTGGATATCCCCCCCCCACAACAATGCCCCAACTGTGCACAACTACATCCACCTCCTTTCCAAGATCCATACCCATAGAGGCATCATTTCAGTCAGTTCTTGTCTCATGGAACTGATTTCTTACTAACTCAGCCCCCATTGTTTATGTTTGGGTGACTGCTATTGATGGTGATCTTGCTTTCCCATTTACAACTCCTCTCGACTTATCTTTCGTTTCTTTGTGTTTTCCATTACCATCTCTTTTGCCCTGCACCATGATTTCTTTTATCATTTAATCTCTCCTGCCTTTCACTTCATCCCAGACCTTCCCTTTTGTGCTCTCTGCCACTCCCCCCTCCCTTTCTGTGCCTCTGTACTTGTTTAAAATTTTACATCTCTAAAATGTTCCAGTTCTGAGAAAAGATTGATAGCTTAAAACATAACAATTCTCTCTCCACGGATGCTGCCAAGTCCACTTCAATTATGTAGAAAGGCTGGAGATGTTGGGCCTGTGTCTCCTTGAAGAAGAGACAATTAAGGGGAGATTTGATAGAGGTATCCAAAATCATGAGGGATTTGGATAGATAGGAAGAAACTGTTCCATTTGACAGAAGGATCAAGAGCCAGAAATCACTGAATTAGGCTGATTGGCAAAATAAGCAACAGCAACATGCAACGAGCGGTTAGAATTTGGAATGCACTGAGAGTGGTGGAGGCAGATTCAATGGAGGCCTTCAAATGTTAATTGAATAATTATCTGAGGAGAGAAAAAATGTGCAAGACCACAAAGAGAAGGCAAGGGAGTGAAACTAGGTGTTAATCATGCAGAGATGGCATGGACACAATGGCCTCAGCAGTAGAGGGCCTAAAATTCTATGATATGAAGCAGCGCACAACATAAAACATCAGGTTCAGCGGTGGGTGAATATTATATTAATATAATATTTATTAATATCCTGCTAGAGTGGTTGGAGAGGGTTTAAACTAATATGGTAGAGAAATGGGAACCTATGTAAGGATTCTGAGCAGGGGGAGTCAAGAATAAGGAAAAAGGCAGCAAGGAGAATAAGAAAAGTAATTGGCAGAGAAATCAAGAGCCAGACCAGATAAGGACACAGTAAAAAATAGTAGGAATGGGACAAGGATGATTAAAAGACTAGCCTTAAGGTTTTGTACTTGAACGCTCGAAAGATTCAAAACAAAATGGATGAATTAATTGTGCAGATAGATATAAAGGAGTATGGTATAGTTGGGATTACAGAGATATGGCTCCAAGGTGACCAAGGATGGGAACTAAACATTGAGGGTTATTCAATGTTTACGAAGGACAGAAAGGAAAAGGTGGTGGAGTTGCACTGTTGATCAAAGAAGATATTGATACAATATTGAGGAAAAGTATTAGCACAGGCGATGTGGAATCTGTATGGGTCAAGTTAAGTAACACCAAGGGGCAAAAAGCATTCCTGAGGGTGGTATACAGACCACCGAACTGCAGTGGTAATTTAGATAGGAAATCAGAGATGCATGTGATAAAGGAACATCTGTGATTATGGGTGACTTTAATCTGCATAAAGATTGGGTGAGTCAAATTAGTCACAGTACAATAGAGGAGGAATTTCTGGAGTGTATATGTGATGGTTTTCTGGAGCAATACGTTGAGGAAGCAACAAGGGAACAGGCCATCTTGGACTGGGTATTGTGCAATGAGAGGATTAGTTGGCAATTGAGTTGTGAGAGAACGCTTGGGTATGAGTGACCATCATATGATAGAATTCTTTATCAAGGTGAATAGTGAGGTAATTGATTCTGAGACCAGGGTTTTGATCTCAATAAAGGTAACTATGATGGTATGAGGCATGAGTTGGCTAAGATGGACTGGGAAACATTACTGCAAAGAAGAATAGTGGACAGGCAAAGGCAGGCATTCAAGGAACGAATAGGTGAACTCCAAAAGTTGTTTACTACTATTTCTCCAACCCATGGCTTACAAGGGAAATTAGGTATAGTATTAGATTCAAAGAAGAAGCATACAAATTGGCATGAAAAAACAATAGACCTGAGGATTGGGAGCAGGTTAAAATTCAGCAAAGGCGGACCAAGGGATTGATTAAGAAGGGAAAAGTAGAATATGAAAGTAAGATAGCGGGCAACATAAAAACTGACTGTAAAAGTATCTATAGATATGTAAAGAGAATGAGATTGACAAAAACTAATGTAGGCCTCTTACAGTCAGAAACTGGAAATTCTTAATGGGGAACAAAGAAATGGCTGAGGAACTAAATTCATACTTTGCTTCAGTCTTCACAAAGGAAGACAAGAATAATGTCCCGGAAGTTCGGAGAAAAACAAGTTTTAGTGAGGAGCTGAAGGAAATTGGTATTAGTAGAAAATGGTTTTGAGGAAATTAATGGGAGTGAAGGTGGATAAATCTCCAGGGATTGAAGGTGGATAAATCTTCATCCCAGGGTACCTAAGGAAACCTAGAAATAGTAGATCCATTGGTGGTCATATTCCAAAAATCTGTTTGGACTTTGAATAGTTCCTACAGTTAATGTAAGCCCACTATTCAAAAAGGGAGGTATAGAGAAAACAAGAACTATAGACCAGAGTGGCACAGTGGCACAGTGTTTGCACTGCTGCCTCACAGCGCCAGGAACCCGTGTTCAATTCCTGGCTTGGATCACTGTTTGTGCAGAGTCTGCACATTTTCCCCATGTGTGTGTGGGTTTCCTCAGGGTTTTTAATTTTTAAAAATTCATTAATAGGACATGGGCATAGCTGGCTAGCCAGCATTAATTGCCCATCCCTAGTTGCCCAAGGGCAGTTGAGTCAATCACATTGCTGTGGCTCTGGAGTCATATGTAGGCCAGAACAGGTAAGGACGGCAGATTTCCCTCCCTAAAGGACATCAGTGAAGCAGATGGGTTTTTCTGACAATTGACAATGGTTTCATGGTCATCGGTAGATTCTTAATTCCAGGTTTTTTTTTATTGAATTCAAATTCCACCATCTGCTGTGGCAGGATTTGAACACAGGTCCCCAGAACATTAGCTGAGTTTCTGGATTAATAGTCTAGTGATAATACCACTAGGCCATCACCTCCCCTGCTTCATTGGAAACCGTTAAGTCTGAAACACGTGCTGGTTAGGTGCATTGGCCATGCTAAATTCTCCCTCCATGTCCCCAAACAGGCGCCAGAGTGTAGTGACTCGGGGTTTTTCACAGTAACTTCACTGCAGTGTTAATGTAAGCTTACTTGTGACATTAATAAACAAACTTGACTTAAAACTTAAACAGTGAGCCTAACATCAGTAGTAGGGTAGTTGCTAGAGTCCATTTTCAAGGATTTCATAGCACAGCATTTGGAAAGCAGTAGTATAATCAGACAAAGTCAGTATGAATTTACAAAATGGAAATCATGCTTGACAAATTACTGAAATTCTTTGAGGATGTAACTAGGAGGGATGACTAGGGAGAACTTGTGGATGTGGTTTATTTAGACTTTCAGACAAGGTCTCACATAACAGATTACAATATTAAGTTAAAGCGCATGGGGTTGTGGGTGGTGTCTTGAGATGGATGGAAAACTGGTTAGCAGACAGGAAGCAAAGATTTGGAATAAATGGGTCTTTTTTCCAATTGACAGGCAGCGACTAATGGGGTACCACAAGGATCTGTGCTAGAACCACACTGAATAAAACAATGAGGAAATCGTCGGTTGCCATGGAGACCAGGTAGAGAGTTGCACCTTTGACGAGGCCGCACTTTGACCAAGGTAGGATCGCGACTGCTCCCAAATTGGCAGAAAGATATTTTGAGAAAGATTTGGATCATAAATCCCTCGAAGTGCAGAAGGAGGCCATTCAGCCCATCGAATCTGCACCTACCACAATCCCACCGAGGTCGGGCATACTGTTGTGACTCTGCTCCTTCTGTTTCAAAATGGGATTGTCCAGCTTGCTCAGTGGAGACATTCTCTCATAACGTTGGTCGGGATTCTCAGATCTCGTTCATCCCACCACCATTTGTCAGCGAGAGCAGAGAATTTGGCGTTCAGTCAAAACTCCATTCACTGCAGCCAGACTGGAGAATCCCAGCTGCAGGCGAGGTTGGAGAATTCCAGCCGCAGTATTAAACTATGGGAAGAGATCTGGGCGTGATTTTCCAGGGTAGCCAAAAACGGGAATTTTTTGGTGTCCGGACGAGAGCAGTCCAGGCATCAGAACTGCATCTTTAGTAGCCCGGTCCACCTCTCGACGATGGACTGGGTGGCAGTGTGAGCCTCATCGTAAGGAGAGCGAGAGAGACACAGAGACACACTCGGTCAGTAAAGTTATCCATCCCTGGCCCCTCACTCCCTGCCGGTAACCGGAGCCCCATGAATTTGGACAAATTGACTTTATATGTTAATGATTTGGATGAGGGAACTAAATGCATTATCTTCAAATTTGCAGATGATAGAAAGTTGGATAGGCGGGTGAGCTGTGAGGAGCTCTTTCAGTGTGATTTGGACAGGCTGAATGAGTGAGCATATGCATGGCAGATGCAGCATAATATCGATAAATGTGAGGTTATCCACTTTGGTAGCAAAAATAGAAAAGTAAATTATTTGAATTGGGTGTAAATTGAGAAAAGTGGATATTCAATGAAACCTCGGTGTCCTCATACATCAGTCACTGAAAGTGCGCAGATACAGCAGGCAATAAAGGCGGCAAATAGCATGTTGGCCTTCATAGCGAGAGGATTTGATTATAGGAATAGGGATGTTTTACTGCAATTGTACAGGGCTTTGGTAAGGCCACACCTGGAATATTGTGGGCAGTTTTAGTGTTCTTATCTGAGGAAGAATGTTCTTGCTATAGAGGGAGTGCAGCAAAGGTTTGCCAAGTTGATTCCTGTGATGGCATATGAGAGATTAAGTTGGTTAAGATTATATTCAGGAGTATAGAAGAGAGATCTCATAGAAACTTATAAAATTCTAACAGGATTAGACAGGGTAGATTAAGAAAGAATGTTCCGGATGGTAGGTGAGTCCAGAACTAGGGGTCATAGTTTGAAGATAAGGGGTAAACGTTTTAGGACTGAGCTGAGGAGAAATTTCTTCACCCAGAGAGTGATGAATCTGTGAAATTCATTAACACAGAGTAGTTGAGCCCAAAACAGTGTGTTCTTTTCACTGAGTTAGATATAGCTCTTGAGGTTAAAGGAATTAATGGATATGGGGAGAAGGTGGGATCAGGGTATTGAATTTGATGATCGGGTATGATGATAATGAATGGCAGAGCAGGCTCGGAGGGCTGAATGGCCTATCACTGCTTGTGTATGTACATTGGAGAAAGGGTTAAAACATATCGAGGAAAATAGCCACCATGAACCCATAGTACCTCTTCAGCACAAACTCGCTTTGATTTCTACTGCTTCAATACTTGCAAAAGGCGCTAGAACTCCTCAGACCATCAACCAAATTCACTGGGCACATGATAACGCCAATCAATTTACATTCCTGGCTCTATCTCTGTTCTGGCAACGTCCATAGCTCTCCCTCTGTCCACCCCCCAAACATACATTTTATATTAAATCCAATGTTTTAAAAAAAAGGCAGCTAAATTTTCTCTCCGTGTTATCCCAAGAACGAATTTGATGAAGTAACTGAACTGAGGGATTTTACTGCGAGAGAAGGCGTCACTCGCGTAAATAAGTATTAATTGCGGCGGAGGGGGGTTTAAACTGGCTGCACTGAGCGTCAGGCAAAAGCGGTTGGAATTTGGTTTGTGATTAAAGCGGTGACGATGTTGTATTTGACTCGATTCCTCTGCCTCGGCGGTTGCTGGGCGTGGGGGAGGGGAGGCGGGGGCAGCGCGCGGGGGAGGCGGGTGGTGCGAGGAGGCGGCTGGAGGGGGGGAGGGGAGGGGAGGTAGTGGAGCGAGCTCGAGGAGGGTCTGGGGGAGGGGGCGGAGGCAGTGGGGGCGTGCTCCTGGGGGAGGGTAGGCGGTGGGGGCGGGGACCTGGGTGGGGGTGGAGGCGGTCGTTGAGGGATGGAGGCAGCCAGAACCGTTGACTGTTTTCATCTTCGATTGGTCACCTGCACCGTCAATCAGGACAGCTCGCCTCGGATTGGCTGGAGCCGACGTCACTATCATCAACACCATCCCCGCCCCCCCCCCTCTTTCCAGTTGCTGCTGGAGTTTT
The DNA here is from genome assembly GCF_964213995.1 of Mustelus asterias. Lineage (NCBI taxonomy): Eukaryota > Metazoa > Chordata > Chondrichthyes > Carcharhiniformes > Triakidae > Mustelus > Mustelus asterias. Next base: position 84,949,810 of record NC_135810.1, read on the forward strand.
TTTTCAAACTGGGAGCGGAGCGCTTGTCTGCGCGGCTGAGAACGTTCACAATCATGGCGGCAGCGGCGGCAGAGGAGGCTGCGGACAAATCGGAGCAAGAAAGCGAAGCGGAGGAAGATGTGTACGAGGTGGAAAGGATAGTGGACATGAAGGTTTCCGAGGTGAGAGTGTTTGAGGGGCTGCGCGCGGGGCGGGGTGGGGGGTTGTGTTTTATTGAACATGGAGTCGGGCGGTGTGTGTGTTTTGTGAAGTGAGGCCTGCTCTCTCCACCTGCCCAGCGCCTGGCACCAGAATGCCCCGCTTTACTCTTCACCCCCCCCCCCCCCCCCCCGTAACCGTCCAGGACATCAGCCTCAGTTTTGCCGCTGGAGGTAATATTGTGGGTCGCCGCCAGCTACATTTCGTGTCATCCGTTTCTTCAATGTTAGATCATTTTTAGCCAAAAGTTCCTTAGAAGACAGTAAGACGCTAGTTGTCTCTGAATTAGTGCCATTACCAAAGTGTGAAGGTGAGTTGTAATGGAGTCACAAAGTAAATCAGTACTTTTAGAAATCCGCGGTGCTGTTTCGTGAAGTAAACGTTTCATCATGATCGAGTTCACATCGTAAATTTCAAGCAAAGTTTTAAGCGTAAAGCTGCATTGACTACTCAAACAAAATTGCCGTTCAGTTTAAAACATGTACCATATTGCAAAATTAGACAGGGTTAGAACCTAAAATCCTTTCCAATTATTTCTACATCCCTTTTGGAGGGCCCTCCCCTCCCCTCACTTGCCCCATCCTTCTATAATTTCTGTTCTTATAAATCCCTGCAGTGCAGAAGGAGTCCATTCGGTCCATCGAGTCAGCACTCGCTCTCTGACAGAGCATCTTACCCAGGCCCTCTTCTCTCCCCCACCCAGCAGCATTTTGAGGATCTCCTGCCCTGTACCCTACCCAGCCTTGGCCTCCTTCCTGCCATCCCACTCCCTTTCCCACCCACATGAGGGTTTCTCCTTCTCTCCTGTCCTACCCTGCACACCATGGAGGATCTCTCCTCCTGCCCCACTTTCTACCTCCCTAAAAAAACCTGACTTAATCTGAGTTTGTTTATTTGGTTTGCCCTAAAAAGAGGTCACTCAGAGTTTGCTTATCCACCTATAAGCAGGTTGATGTCAATCACTGACATTATTGCAACCACTCATGGTTGTCAGCATGTGTAAAAGAACCATCTGGGAAAACTTGTCCAGTTATTCCTTTTTTCCCTGCCACCATCTTTGCTGGCTCCTCTGGGAGGCATGTACTCTGCCACATGTTGGTATTCTTACATACTGCGTTGTCATAAGCAGTGCTGTTTTTGAATAATTCTATATTCCATCCTAAATCCCTTCACAAGTGGAACATAATGGATACTGTTGATTCAAAAGATGAGAAAACTGCAACACCGGACACAGTATTTACACTTAACATATTATTTAAATTCCTTTGATAGTGTTTTTAATCATTGGGTACCCTTTATACCCACTTACATTTGTGTATCTAGTTTTATTCAGTAGCTTTGTAAACTGAGAATGCAATGCACCTTTCATACACTTCTGTGCTGTTTTTGGTCTTGTGGAATAATTGTGCATCCTAATTGGGCATTATTTCAGCTGTGATGATGGAACTACACAGTTGATCATGTAGTTATTGTTTTACAATTAGGTATGTCTAAACTGAGCAGTCTAGTGTCTAAATATGCTGGTTAACTTTCTACAAAGGTATCTTCAGTGCCAGCCATTGTACTGTTACATGTCGTGCACCAAACATACTTTCTCCCTTAATATTTAATTGTTTAGTAAAGGCACCATCATCCAATATTGAACAGAAGCAGTACAAAATATTAGATGCTTCTGTATAAATTCCAATTTATTGCTCTCGGCTACTATGCGTGATGTGCCTTGGCTCATCACTTCGTGAATTTGTATTTTACCAATTATTCTGTCTCCATTTACATTTTGAAGTTTACTTAGGAGGTTTGTCAAAAGAGTGAAAAAAATATTTGGTTGTTTGGATACAATGTAATGATGTTAGTGTCCAGGTTCAGATGCAGTTTGTGCAATTTAATTTCACAACAACATGCTTGCAGTGGGGGCTTAGTTTGTTGGTCCATATTAGAACTTGGGACAGGCAAGGCCCCTTGTCAGGAACGTTAAATCTGAAAATTGATCTAATTTCTTCGCGATTCAGAGTTGCTTAATTTGAGTTGTCCAGGAATTAAAAATTAGATGTGCTCAGTTGCCACTTTGATTTTCATTACATAAATGAACTACAGAAAATAATTTTCAAATAATAGATGTGTGGTGTAGCTTAATTATGAAATATAACTAATAATCATGAGCCAAGGTTTAATTGGCAGAGTTTGTAAGCTATCCCAGTTAAATAGATTTACTAAGTAGGACCTTTTTAATATTTAACCCTGCCGTATTTTGTTTATCTGGTCTATTACTCCATCTGCTGGATGTTGCTCTCACCAGTAAAGCACTCAATGTTTTTAAGTGCAGCAATTTTATTTTGGGAGGAGAGTAGAGTCAAGAAGAAGTGAGTAAATCATGTCCATGAGGTATAAAAGTGCCCTTTTTATGTCTATCTACCAGCTTTCCATTAAACAATAATGCTTTTGTGGAAATGAAGATGCTATAAAGAAGAGAAAATTGCATTTTTTATTATGGAGAGGGGGAAAAAAGGCTTGATAGAGATATGAAGCAGATTTTGTACAGAAAAAGTAAATGAGGTGTAGGTACAAGGATCTGTACTGTGCCTGCATATTTTTGTTTAAGAATAATTTCCTTCCTGCCAGCTAATATTAGCTGTTTTAAATGTACCACACTTAGGTAATCAATTAGTCAAGATTAACCATTAACACTGCCGTTAAATTATATTGAGCATAAGTAAATGCAAACAGAAGACTGGAAAAACTTAGAAGTTCATTTGCAGATTGAACAGGGTGGGTACCTAAACATTGGAATGAAAATTAATCTTTGATTTAAACTATGAAACCTGTTGAAATCTGGTCTTTTTGGTGGTGGGGAATGGTGGGGTGTCACCAAAGAACAGATTGTACCAATGATGCATGTGACCGTTGGGTTATACAGTTTTAGCGAGAATCTGGTATTTTTGTTTCCTTCCCCTCAACTGTAGCTGGTAACAAGTTGGCTGACACTTGACTACAGCTGATGTTTGGTCCAAATTAAGAAATAAACTAATCAAATATTTTTTTCAAAAAGTCTTCCCATCAACTCACGAGAGTAGTAAAGGTTGGATAATGCAATTGAGAGGAAAAATAATTGAGTGAAACCAGATGCTCATTTTTTTCAGCAACAAAGCAAACCATTTTATAAAATAAACTGAAAATGCTGGAAAAACTCAGGTCTGACAGCATCTGAAGTTTGTAATATTGTTCAATTAAAGCTTTATTTTGGAGAATGATCATTTTTTAAAAAGTGGGGGGTGGTCGGCAATAACTACTTTTGTTTCTGTGTACCTGGTCAAGAAAAATCTAAGCGAGTGAGAGCTTTTGTTATTATCTCCTTTCAAGTATCTACCTTTCTTTATTCAATGTTTTTTTCGGTCTAGTTCAAAGCAGTTTTAAAAAGTTGAGCAGCAGATCATATTACTCGATACATGCAGGTATACACAACAAAAGATCTACGAGTGAATCTGCTGCATGATCTTTTGCTGCATATGAGTTAGTTTTACTGTGGCGTAACCCGCACTTCATTTAATATCTCAATTTGTTTTAGTAGGAAAGAAACAGGCAATAGACCTTATTGTTGTTAGTATAGCAGGTGTGCTGGATAAGTGGTTATACAAAATGTGTTGGATCTGGGGCGACACGGTAGCACAGTGGTTAGCACTGCTGCTTTACAGCTCCAGGAACCTGGGTTCGATTCCCGGGTGGGTCACTGTCTGTGTGGAGTTTGCACATTCTCCTCGTGTCTGCGTGGGTGTCCTCCGGGTGCTCCGGTTTCCTCCCACAATCCAAAGATGTGCGGGTTAGGTTGATTGGCCATGCTAAAATTGCCCCTTAGTGTCCTGAGATGCGTAGGTTAGAGGGATTAGCGGGTAAATGTGTAGGAATATGGGGTAGGGCCTGGGTGGGATTGTGGTCGGCGCAGACTCGATGGGCCAGATGGCCTCTTTCTGCTCTGTAGGGTTTCTATGATTTCGATGATTCTATTGTGAACCGTTGCACCAAAATGGTCTAAAAACATTGCTGGGTTATATGTGCCAACAATGGAATCATTTTGTGCACTACAACTTTGATGGGATTTCATTTTAAATCGAGTGTGTTTCATGTACAACTTGGAATCAAGATATCCTAATAAAGGCATTGCATTCAAAATGATGTAGCGTAGGTAGGAGTTGAACTTTGTGCCCGAACATGTCACTTATGGTTATCAACTGTAGTAGTGAATTTCAGACAACCAGTGTTAAATTGTGTTTTCTAGTCAGTTATAGCTCAGTGTTAGCACTCGCCTCTTGATCAGTAGTTTGCAGGTTTAAATTCTACTTCATAGAGTTAAGCACAAAATTTACATTGACACTCTAGTGCAGTACTGTTGGAGCACGAACGCTGTTCTCTCCCTCGGGTGGATTTAAAAGATCCATGCCAATATTTTGAAGATGAACAGGAGAGCTCTTCACAGTACCCTTTTCAATATTTATCCCTCAACCACGATCACAAAAACCAATATCTTTGGTCATTACCTCATAGCTGTCTGTGGGATCTCACTATATGCAAGGTGGCTACTATAGTTCTTGCATTGTAGCAATGACTACACTTCAGAAGTACTTAATTGGATGTTGAATACTCTTGAACATTTCAAGATCATGAAATGTAGTATATAAATGCAAAGCTCTTCTTCGTTTTCTCTTTCTCTCTATTTCTCTCCTTCAGTTTGGCAGTTCTAAAACTTACCAATAGTGATTTGTAGCTGAAGTGAACTGGACTACTGTGGATTGATTTAGACTTCTAACCTGGTAGTTAGTTGGTTCCGATAAAACAAAATTATGCTGAAAATATTAATTTTGGTTGTGTGAATGAGTTAACTGCCTTCAGACCATACCCACTAACCTGTTGCAAACATCAGGCTTCTTCTGGCTTTTCTAGTCAGTTCCAGTTACAGGGATATAAATAATTCAGACTGACGCTGGTTTCTGGGACTGTCATCTGTGCCGTTTCATTTTCCATAAAGGGTAGTTTGCACATCCATGAATTTGTTTTTGTAATTTCTTCCTTAATTTTAAACTTTGCACATTTTTTTCTTGCTGGCATATTCATTCCCTTCCTTGCATTTTGTTTGCCTTATTTTGTTATCCTTATTTTCTTATTCATTCTGTCTTTTACTTCCATTTCCTCATAACCAGCTCCCTCAGATCTCCAAGCTGAGGTGATTATATAACATGAGAGCATACAAGAAAAGTTCAGGTTAGGAATCAACTTATTGAAGATCAGTAAAGTGGTTGAAGTATACGGTAACAACTGTAAAAAAGGACAATTATTGACAATTCCAAATACCTTGCATTATAATGGATACAAGCTGAACTTTGAAACTGCCACCACTCACTAATTACGAACTACGGACAGCCTTCAATGCATCAAGTCAGTTTGCAGCTGAAAACATGGGACTCGCAGGTAAGTGTAAGCCGGCAACGGGTGAGAGAGACATGTTTTGTGTAGTGCAGGTTTCTTTACTCATCACCCATAGCGTCAGATATACTGCTTTATTTTTGGCATCGAAACACAACCTCAGGCTAAAGGGACAGTCCTTTAAAACAGAGATGAGATGAGGAATTTCTTCATCTGAGAGTGGTGAATCTGTGGAACTCTTTGCCGCAGAAGGTTGTGGAGGCCAGGTAATTGAGTGTCTTTAAGACAGAGATAGATAGGTTCTTGATTGATAAGGGGATCAGGGGTTATGGGGAAAAGGCAGGAGAATGGGATGAGAAAAATATCAGCCATGATTGAATGGCGGAGCAGACTCGATGGGCCGAGTGGCCTAATTCTGCTCCTATGTCTTATGGTCTTATGGAATGCTTGCATTGCACTATATATTTATTTGCTGTTATGAATGTTGGGTAAAGAACTTGCATTCCACAAAAGCTGGAAACTGTATTGGAATAACTAGTGTACTCATGAAATGGTTTCCAGAGCACTGCTATTTATTTATGTACACTTCCTGTAAAGCTGTGAGGGTCTGTGGCAGTGCAGCAGCCTGGAAGTTAATATGCAGGCCATATTCCATGATAAACTATGTGCATGCATGGCAGTGCTAAAACAGTTATTAAAGAGGCTGCACACTCAAACAGCTACACACAACTAAAGTTTAAAGGGAATCTTGTTTGCACAATAATGACATAAGATTTTCTGCTGCTGTGCACCTCCCTGCATTTGACATCACTTCCCCACCATAGTATGATTGTGTGGAGTGACATCATGAAGATGCTGAATTGCTGGAAATCAAGTGTTGGAACATTTAGCAATTATTTTGACATCGGTTGGATCATGGAGTCAAAGGAATACAGTTTCTGTATGAAGGAGAAAGGGAAAGGATGATTAGAAGTTGGGAGATTGGTGCTAAGTGAGTGGGTCCATCATTTTCTGCCACTGAAATCAGCAGCCATTAAAGTTGAACTAAGTGGGGAAGAGAGGGAAGTGAGGGCAATTAGACAGTGGGTTCCTATATCATATGGCTGTTGAGGTAGTGTGAAGGAGGAATATAAAAGGATGTGGTGGTAACCGAAGAAGATGCCAGGGCTAAGGACTCCCAATGCCACCGGACCTGTGGCTTTCTCGTTTTCCCTCCTTCCCTTGCTCATGGTTGGCTTCCTGCCTTTTGGAGCTTCTTGCAAACAGTGCAGCCTACAAGCTGGCAGTTCCCAGAATTGTGGGCGGGGGGGATCTAAAATTTCATCTAGAATTAGACACAATCCCATGTGGGAAAGGAAAAATGTTACAGGTGGTAAAAGTCAATCCTGGGATATTTGGTGTATCTGGTTTTGTGTATATGCCAGGACTATTTTGAAATTAATGACCTTGCAAATAATGGAGCCATGAAGGAAATCCCTTAGTTGTCCCTAATTTACAGGTTTCAATGTACTTGAATTGCGGCCGGACATGGGACTCTCTGGAAAAAATAACTTGCATTCCCATCCCACAAAGTGTGTCATGAGGTGAATATGTATCTAATATTTTCATTTATCCATCACTAGATGCTGTTACGTGAAGGCATTTTTATCGAATTAACAATGTAAATCTTGAAATATTTGAACTTGAAGGCTATTTTAATCCTGGAATTATGAGACAATTGATTTGCTTTAAGTTCAAGATTTGTTTTAAATTAACTTAATTTGGTACTACTGGATGTTTTCCCACTTTCAGTGTCTGGCATTATTGCCTAGTTTGGCGATTCATGTACAATATGATTTTGATTTGTATTAACAGGGTCAAGTCTTGTACAGAGTTCACTGGAAAGGCTATTCTTCTGAAGATGACACTTGGGAACCTGAGGCTCACCTGGAAGACTGCACGGAGGTGTTGCAAGTGTTCAAAAGAAAACTGACAGAAAAATCACCTGTGAAAGACAATCGGGTGAGACTTTGTTTCCAAAGAGTTTACTATGTTAATAGAGTGGGAGACTGTTCGGCCTCCCATTCTATATCATCTAATCCTATCTGCAGATCCTTCTATTCCTTTCTCCCTCAAATAATTATCTGATTTCCTATCAAACGTATCTATGCTATTTGCCTCACTACTAAATTTGTTTAATAGTTTAGCAGCTATTTGTGGGGCAGGCAGTTTAACCTTAGGACTACAGTAAATGTTTTAAAGCTGATTAATTTTGTTTCAAAGCTCCTATAAAATGCCTCCAGTTTTATAGAACAATGAATTACTCTGGATTTTTGAGGAATTTGTACTGCGTTAAATGTGTTTTCTTCCTTTCCCTTGTGCTCTGATTCAGTCCTCGGGGTTTGGAATGAAACAGACACTTGGCATTGCAATTCTAATGTGAGACTTTTTGGAACATCAAATTAATTTCCTTCCTTTAAACTACTTGGCAGAGGCTTAACATTTGCCTCCAGAGGAAATCTGAGTGATGCAAGAATGAAACCTGAGTTTGCGGTCCTAACTTGGCATTTTATGTCCCTGGATGGAATTACATTATTGTGTTTAACCATGATTTTGTAGTACAGAACTTGAGTATTGATTGAAAAAAGAGACAAACTGTCGAAGTTTTTCATCTTGCACTCCTAGGACAGTTCTAAAATAACAATTGTAAAGAGAATAACAAAAGCTTAAAGTTTATTTATTAGTGTCACAAGTCGGCTTACATTAGTTGAGAACCAGATGACAAATGTCAAATATTCAAGCTTTTAGCAAAGTCTGAGATTAGGAGTATTCCCATTCCTGAACACAGCTGTTAATGTACGAAACAAACACTCAGCTAAAAGTTAAAGCATACGGTGTATTTATTAGTGTCACAGGTAGGCTTACATTGCAGTGTTAATGAAGTAACTGAAAATCCCCTAGTCACTACACTCTGACGCCTAGGGTTTGGGTGCACAGAGGGAGAATTTAGCATGGCCAATGCACCTAACCAGCACGTCTTTCAGATTGTGGGAGGAAATTGGAGCACCCAGAGAAAACCCACACAAACATGAGTAGAACGTGTAAACTCCACACAGACAGCCACCCAAGCTGGAATCAAATCCAGATCCCTGGCACTGTGAGGCAGCAGTGCTAACCACTGTGCCACCCCCATAAGAGAGAGTGCTGATTGGTTGGCAAGTGGATGCTGATTTGTAGAGGCATTGCCATGGTGAATGTGTCAGGGAGCAGTTAACTGCGCACCTTTATACACATTTGAACTAGGCAGGTTGACTCTATCAATGCATTGTTGTGGGGAATGAACCAGGAAATGGCTGTCTCCCAAACTTACTTTCAGTTTAAAAAGGCATAATGCGTGGACATGTTCCTTCTGTCTACAAAGGACAGGTCCCTGTGTATGAATATGTACAGTTTCTAGCATGATTGAGCCATGTTGCTAGCCCCACTGATAATTTTTAATTAGTTGTCAGTTTAGTTCTTAGCACAATCAGGATTGCTAGTGTTATCAAATCCTGGAATCATATCCAATGTTGGACAATATTTTTTGAGTTTTGCAAACATGGCTGGTTGAGTATTTAACCTGTTATGAACAGCCGAAGGGATGTGCTGTATGAAATGATCTGCTAGTTGTTGGGACGTATAGCCTATGTATCTGGCATCACACTGGCACTGAAATTTATTTACCACATGCTCATTTGTGTGATAAGACCGTAGGATACAGGAGCAGAATTAGGCCACCCAGCCCATGGAGTCTGCTCTGCCATTCAATCATAAATGATTAGTTTCTCAACCACTTTCAGAATGGCCTTGGTGGAGAATATCACTCATGTTACTACTGTGTATTAGCAATGTGGAATAGCTAGCTTAACCTGTTGTTCAAATTTCTGAAACACCTTGCCCTTCCTGGATAATTAAGGTAAACTGGGCACTTTTCAGGACCTTAGGCCCATTCATGTGTTTGCGCAATATGCAGCAATCTGATCAGGGTAAGCATTATCATGCAAGATGGCTTTGATGTATTCTATTTTTGCATCGTGCTTGCACAATGAGTAAATGGCTTGGCTGCTGTTTCGGGTTGCTGATAAGGGCGGCACGGTAGCACAGTGGTTAGCACTGCTGCATCACAGCTCCAGGGACCTGGGTTCGATTCCCAGCTTGGGTCACTGTCTGTGTGGAGTTTGCACATTCTCCTCGTGTCTCTGTGGGTTTCCTCCGGTTTCCTCCCACAGTCCAAAGATGTGCGGGTTAGGTTGATTGGCCATGCTAAAATTGCCCCTTAGTGTCCTGGGATGCATAGATTAGAGGGATTAGTGGGTAAAATATGGAGGGATATAGGAGTATGGCCTGAGTGGGATTGTGGTTGGTGCAGACTCGATGGGCTGAATGTTCTCTTTCTGTACTGTAGGGTTTCTATGATCTATGATTTGGCCCTAACAAAGGGTAAGGCCAATCTTGTAGCGCATAGAAATGTAGGAATTCCAATGGGTTAGACAGTAGTAGAGAACCTATTGACAGATTTCCCATTGACCAACGAAATGAATTCATTTGATTGCTCCATTCCGATCAAGCAGCAAGTCCTTTCAGCTGTTCACAACAACCAAAGTACAGCAAGTCGGTGCTTGCAAAGCTCAGAACAAATTGTCCAACATTAGATCTGATTCAGAAATTGGACGACAATTGCTAAACAATCCTGATTGTGCTAACAATTTCATTGGCAACCAATTTAAGATTATCAGCCAGGCTTGCAGCGTAGCTCATTTACTCATGCTTGAGGATGCATAGAATCACGCACATGGCCCTGTTCTTTGCAGATACCAGGAGCATGTTAACACATTCCAAAGCTTTGGGACAGCTATTCCCAGGTTTGGGGCGGCACGGTAGCACAGTGGTTAGCACTGCTGCTTCACAGCTCCAGGGTCCCGGGTTCGATTCCCGGCTCGGGTCACTGTCTGTGTGGAGTTTGCACATTCTCCTCGTGTCTGCGTGGGTTTCCTCCGGGTGCTCCGGTTTCCTCCCACAGTCCAAAGATGTGCGGGTTAGGTTGATTGGCCAGGTTAAAAATTGCCCCTTAGAGTCCTGGGATGTGTAGGTTAGAGGGATTAGCGGGTAAAATATGTGGGGGTAGGGCCTGGGTGGGATTGTGGTCGGTGCAGACTTGATGGGCCGAATGGCCTCCTTCTGCACTGTAGGGTTTCTATGATTTCTATGAATTCCCCATGGCAATGCCTTGACCAATCAGAATCCACCATAAGAAAAAGGAACTGGAGTAGGCTTTTTGGCCCCAAAGCCTGCTCCACTATTCAATAGGATGATGGCAGTTCCAACATTTCTCACGTCCGTTTTCCTGCCCTTTCCCCATAGCCCCTAATTAATTTATTGATCGAAAATCTGTCTGTCTCAACCTTAAATATACACGAGACTCTGCCCCCACAGCTCTCTGACAAGCATCTCCAAACACTCATAAGAGAGAAAAAATTCCTCCTCATCTCAGTCTTAAATTGGCACCCCTTTATTCAGAGACTATGTCCTCTGGTCCTAATCTCTCCCATGAGGGGAAACATCCTTTCAGCATTTATCTTCTCAAGCCTCTTAAGAATCCTATATGTTTTAATGAGATCACCTCTAATTCTTCTAAATTCCAATGAGTAGAGTCCCAATCTGTAAACTTTCCTCTCCTAGTGAACCTTTTCCAAACTGCCTCCAATGAAATAATATATTTCCTTTAAATAAGGGAACCAAAGTTGCTCTCAGTACTCTGGATGTGGTTTCATCAGTACCTTGTACAGTTGCAGCAAGACTTCCCTACTCGTATACCCCAACCCCCTTGAAATAAGGGCCAACATTCCATCAGCCTTCCTAATTACCTGCTGCACCTGTATGTTAGTTTTGTGTTTCATGCACAAGTACCAAAAGGGCCCTTTGTGTTGCAGCTTCCTGCAGTTTCTCTCCATTTTAACGGAAGCTTGGCAATTAACTGTTCCCTGGTGTATTTTCTGGGAGAATGCATTGACCAATTAGAGTCTACCTGCCGACCACTTTTCACTCTGTTCTCGTGATATTGTTCCCAATACAATTGGCATTCTTGTGAACTGTCTTGATTACGCGATGGAAGCTTCAACAGTATGTCTCACTTTTTCCATCTCCCCAACTTTGCTGCAAGTGTTTAAATTGATCACATAGCGAAATACCCCTGAATTGGGTCTTGCAGTAGCAGATTTAAAAGTAAGAATGTAAAACATGTTCCGGTGGCAAAATGTAAACTGGATTTTTGAATGAAGCTGGATTACTTTTGCCCAATATGCATTTGTGTTCCATTGGCAAAATATAAGCTGGATTTTGGGCTGCCCTGTTTCTTGTTTTGAGAGAAACAAAAATCATTCTTGTTGTTAAACTAAATTTTGTGCTATGCTTTACACCTGTGGAAAAATTTGTCATGATATAATAGCCATAGAGCGCATTTTGGTTTAAGTTGGGTTTTTAGATATCCAGCCCTCTTGGGTATCTAAGTTGTTCCTCCTACATTTTCTGCTCCTCAAAGTTTTAAGACCGAGTGACTTGCTCTTGCATCTCTATCTATGGCTCTATGCATCATCCTCCTGAACTTGCAATTTGATATATTTGTGAAGTCTGAATAGAATTATTTTGTAAGAGGAGTAAATCATTCATCCCCTTTTATCCTGTTTTGGTCAGTGATGGGCAACCTAGGCTACTGAGTGGGCCACATGAGTGGCCCTCCTTCATCTCAGTGGGCTGCAAGATTGAAATCTGGCATGTTCATCAATGATGATCCTCAAATAAGATTGAATACATTTATTATACACCAAATATTAAGTTATAGAAAATGCTTAATCATTTATATATTAATTTAATCTCAAGCGGTTAAAAACAAAATAAATTTTTACACTTTGGATGCCGAGGGAGTGCACAGCACTTGCAGTCAATCTTGTAAACAATTAGCAAGCACCTCAACTTCACTTGCCCTTGCTTTATGTGTATATCATATCAGCAGGAAAAAAGCTATGTGGATGAAAACCAGTGGAAAGTGGCAACTCTACGTATGGGCAGCAATCAACAAAATGTCTTGTGGGCCACACTCAGAATCCTGAAGGGCTACAGGTTGCCCACCAGTGTATTAGATTATGACTGATCTGTACCAATTTATTTCCCTACCTTAATTTATCATATCCTTAATACCCTTGTCTAACAAAAAGCTCTGGACCTTGGTCTTGGAAATTTCAGTTGATGTAGTATCCATAGCCTTATGAGGGAGGGGCAGATTTCTACTATCTTTTGTGGAAAATATGCTTCTTGATTTCACTTCTAAATGACATAGCTCTATTGTTGTTATGCCCCATTTTCTGGATTCCACCACTAGAGGAAGTAGTTTCTCTACTTGAATTTAAGAATCCCTTAATTTAAAAAACTTCAACTTTACAAACTTGAGGGAATAAAAACGTATATGCAACTTGACGACATTATTTAAACCTTTTAAGCCCTTATATTCTGTTGAATCTGTGCTGTATGGCCTACAAACATCTCATTATGAATGAATGAGTCTAACCAAGGTTCCATACAACTGATGCATCACTTTTTTTTTATTGTATTGCAATTCCACCTTCCTTAAGATAAAGGACAACAAGTCATTAAAAAACTGTATCTCTTTCAGGTTATAGCAATTTTTGTTTCCATGGGTACCTAATTGCCATTGGTCCTTCGTATTAATCTCTCAACATTAACAGAATATTCTAAAACACTTTCTGGGATCCAAAGTGGATGACCTCACACTTGCCCAGTTAGAAGTCTTGTCATAGCTTTGCCCACTTAATGCATCCATTTCTGTTTATAGCTTCTTGTTCTTATATGCAACTTACTATGCCTCCTATTTTGTTGTAATCTGCAAATTTGGATTTACAGCTATCTATCCCTTCATCCAAGTCACTAATATATGGTGTAGAAAGCAAAAATTCCAGTACATATTCCTAGAAAGTAAGATTCCAGTAGAGATCCCTGAAAAGTAAGCCTGCCGGTCAGATTAGTTATCAGTGACCTAACATGGCAAATCCGTGCTAACTCTTTTTGATCAACTCATCCTAGTCCAAGTGCCCAATCACTCTGTCCCTCATAATGGATTCAAATAACAACATCCCCACAACTGATGTGAATAAGACCGATCTGTAATTACCTGTTGTTTGTTCTTTTTAAATACTGAAATGGTGCTTGCTGAATGTAGAGACAAAATTATGATTAATACATCTGATTTCCTACCCTATTTTTGTTTTTAATGCCTGTCAGATCCTAGAGGTTGTCTACCTTAAGTTGCATTATTTTCTCTCTCCATTTTTAAACCACATGTCCTATTTATAGGTACAAATATGGATACCATGTACTCAGCTAACAAGTCAGCTGTTTCCTTATTGTCCATTATAGCCTAAACTGTATCTGTCTTTAATGGTCCTACGTTCCCCTTTGCTACTCTATAATATTGTTCTAATGACTTTTTGCTGTTAATTTTGATACCTATTTCATTTTTTAAAAAAAACTTCTTTGCACCTCTTCCACCATTTGTAGGTTTTGAATTCTGTCAATGCACTGGATTTCTTCCTTTTCCTTTTTGTAATCCTTTTTGTTAGCTTGATATTATGTGTTGCTTTTTGACAAAAGTTGCTCAATAAGTGTAGTTGTTTCATTTCTGAAGTTATTGGACTGCTTCGTTACTGGCTCTTTGTCATCCATCAGAGAGGACGAATGGTCTGCCTAAGCCATATTTATCTTGAGTTCCCATGGTAGACATTAAAACCCTGATCTTTATCCATAAATCTCTCTGTTGTCTCACTCATAGAAACATAGAAAATTTATAGTGCACAAAAAAGCAGTTCATCCCATTGTATCTGTCAGATACAAAAAAAATCAATCAACCTTAAACACATTTTCCAGTTTTAGTTGTATCCCTGTGGGCTATGGCTCTTCAAGTGCATAAGTAAGCATTCTTGCAGTGTACGTTTCTGTCTTTCCAACCTTTCAGGCAGCGAGTTCCAGACTCTTGCCAACCTTTCTGGGTGGAAACATTTCTCCTCAACTCTCTTCTAAACCTTCTGTCACTTAGTTTACATTGACTGCACGTTATTGGCTTATGTAAGGGGAGTAGGTCCTTCCTATCCACTCTTTATAGCTCCCCTCAGTTTTGTTCACCCCAATTAAATCTCCCTCTCCCTTATGCCAAAGAAAATGACCTAATTTTTCCTTCTGTCTAGCATTTCCTATTCCTAGCAACATCCTTATCTCCTCTGTACCCTCTCTAGAACCATAGAACCATAGAAAATTACAGCTCAGAAACAGGCCTTTTGGCCCTTCTTGTCTGTGCCGAACCATTTTATGCCTAGTTCCACTGACCTGCACTTGGACCATATCCCTCCACACCCCTCTCATCCATGAACCTGTCCAAGTTTTTCTTAAATGTTAAAAGCATTTACCACTTTATCCGGCAGCTCATTCCACAGTCCCACCACTCTCTGCGTGAAGAAGACCCCCCTAATATTCCCTTTAAACTTTTCTTCTTTCACCCTTAACCCATGCCCTCTGGTTTTTTCTCCCCTAGCCTCAGTGGAAAAAGCCTGCTTGCATTCTCTCTATCTATACCCATCAAAATCTTATACACCTCGATCAAATCTCTCCTCAATCTTCTACGCTCCAGGGAATAAAGTCCCAACCTATTCAATCTCTCTCTGTAACTCAGCTTCTCAAGTCCCGGCAACATCCTTGTGAACCTTCTCTGCACTCTTTCAATCTTATTTACATCCTTCCTGTAACTAGGTGACCAAAACTGTACACAATACTCCAAATTCGGCCTCACCAATGCCTTATATAACCTTACCATAACACTCCAACTTTTATACTCGATACTCCGATTTATAAAGGCCAATGTACCAAAGGCACTCTTTACGACCCTATCCACCTGTGACGTCACTTTTAGGGAACTCTGTACCTGCATTCCCAGATCCCTCTGTTCAACTGCACTCTTCAGAGTCCTACCATTTACCCTGTACGTTCTTCTTTGGTTTGTCCTTCCAAAGTGCAATATCTCTCACTTTTCTGCATTAAATTCCATTTGCCATTTTTCAGCCCATTTTTCTAGTTGGTCCAAATCCCTCTGCAAGCTTTGAAAACCTTCCTCACTGTCCACTACACCTCCAATCTTTGTATCATCAGCAAACTTGCTGATCCAATTGACCACATTATCATCCAGATCATTGATATAAATGACAAACAACAATGGACCCAACACCGATCCCTGCGGCACACCACTAGTCACAGGCCTCCACTCAGAGAAGCAATCCTCCACAACCACTCTCTGGCTTCTTCCATTGAGCCAGTGTCTTATCCAATTTACTACCTCCCCATGTATACCCAGCGACTGAACCTTCCTAACTAACCTCCCATGAGGGACCTTGTCAAAGGCCTTGCTGAAATCCAGGTAGACAACATCCACCGCCTTCCCTTCATCCACTTTCCTGGTAACCTCCTCGAAAAACTCTAATAGATTGGTCAAACATGAGCTACCACGCACAAAGCCATGTTGACTCTCCCTAATAAGTCCCTGTCTATCCAAATATTTGTAGATCCTATCCCTTCAACTCTAATGCAATCACATCCTGTAATGTGACCAAAACTGTAATTGTGGCCTAAGAATATTGTTTCTCAGTCTACACTTTCCTGTATCCTTCCATTTATTATGGTTTCTCTTCCCTAAATATGTTACCTTGCTCTTCTCCAAATTGAATTACAACTGCTAGTTTACTGCCCGCCTGTTCGTTCTTCAATCTCTATTTTCTGCAGCCTACATCTTTCATCCTTACTCCATACCTTTCATCTTCACGATGAACCACAAGATTAATTTTCTATCATTTGCAAACTACTTAATCCTGCTAATATTTAAGTCTAAATCATTGGTACACACTACGGACTCAGTACTGTGGCCTGTGGAACCCCAGCCTTCTAGTCATGAAAAACCTGTCAAGCATTACTAGTTGCTTCCTGCCATTGAGCCAATTTCAGATCCAACTTGCCCGTAGCTCTATAGGCTTCCACTTTTCTGACTGGCCCACCACGTGATGCCTTGTTCAAATCATCTTGATTACATCAAATGTGGTACCCTCATGGTCTCTCCTCGTTACCTCCTCAAATTCAATGTGATACGATCGTGCCCAGGCCATTGCAAATTACTATTAATATTATCCTTCAGAATTGTCACCAGTCATTTTCCCATCATTGTGGTTAGGCTGAATGCTATAACCTCATCCTTATTTTTAAAACAATGATGGTTAGCAGTCCTCAGGCATTATGTCTGTAAACCCGAGAGAATTGGAAAATGGTCAGAGCCTCTGTTATTTCCTTTCTTGCTTCTTTCAACAGCCTTGATACAGTTCATCTGCACCTGGCAACTTTTATCCACTTTTATATAAGAGTATCTGCAAAATGCTTTCTTTATCCATCCCTGGATCTTTGACCATTTGCGAGTTGAGAGAACCAAACCCGGTGGGGGAGACTGTTTGTTTAGATGACTGAAAACTCAAGTGTCCAGTCTGTTGAAATTCATTTGAGGGAGTTAGTCCAAATGCTTCTGGAACTTCAAGATGGAGACTAACATTTGGTTCTCCAATTGAATCCGGAGAATGGGGTGGAAGCATTGTTGATAGAATTCTTCTGGTGCTCTTGTGTGTCACTGATGCAAGTATCTCTGGAGCGTTGTGATGACAATTGCACTGTTGACTTGCTGAGGTCTTTGTTGTCAAACACTTCCGCCATAGTTTGTTGAAGACCAAACTGGCACAGCTGATTTGGTGTTGGATCTCCATTGGTCAGTGGTGGCTTTTTGAGAAAACTGGCTGTCAGGGTATGGGAAGTGCCCAATAAATGGAAGGTGACATATTTGGCTGATTTAGTATGATTTGATATGTGTTTTTATTTTGGTAAGATTCAAGGACAGGCCTAGTTTCTTCTGTGCAGATCATGTGATTTGGAAATCCAGTGTAGTCATCTTTAAACTGTAGATCATGTATGACTATGGTGGGCAATTTAGTTCTGGCACTGAGGTGATTGGGTTTCCCATTTAGCTGTTATTTAATACTGGCACCGGAGAGCAGTTGATCTTTGTGGTGAATATCTACTGTCAGGTGGATTGTAAATTGGTATGGGGTGATTACAACCTTGCTTAATAGTCCTGACTTTTAAGGTGACAATTTGCAGAACTCTCACTTGTAGCAGGTGCAGGATTGTGCTGAAGTTTCTTGGACTCCACAAAGCTTCACAATTTGACCTAACCAAAGCATTTGCTTCAGTAGTTAACGCAATGAAGAGTTCCCAGTGGTGCTCTCAACATTTTTCCTGGATTTGTCCGGCAACAAAGACCAAGTCAGAGGTTCCTCTGGGAGGTCTAAAGTCACAGAATTTCTTCAACTACAGGAAGCATGGGATTCAGTAGAATCCTTGTCAGGGTTTTTCTTTCTCCCACTGGTGGTTCATCAATGGATTCTACTATAGGGGATAGCCTGGACAGTGTCAACTGCCACTTCAAAGAAGCCTTGCAAGTCATGATGGTCAGCATGTTATTGGATCTCTTGGGCTTCCCACCACATCTCTTGATCTGGGGCGCCCAGGTTGATAGTCCTGTTCACATAGCCAATCCTCCGTTGCTGAACATGGGCAGGTGACTCCTGGTGAAATGTGTGTGTGACATTGTTTAACATGAGGACCTTTGTTATGAATGCTTTGTGTGTTTAGATAGAGAGCCCTTAATTCTGTCTTTACCATTTTTCCCTACTCTAACCTTACTTGCTGGTGCATTCTTGTGTTTGTATGCTCTGTCCCTTCCTGTCACACAATGGGTATTGTTACCTGAACCCCCCCCCCCCCAAATTAGTTTAAAATCCTAACTGCAATCCTGGTTGTAAATTGACTAGGACACATTTCCCAGTGCAATCACAACAGTACAGCTCCTTCCTTTTTTCTCAATACTAAAAGCTAGCATGTAGGTGCAGCAAGCATTAGGAGGCAAATGGCTTGTTGGCATTCATTGCAAGAGGATTGGAGTACTGGAGTATAGATGCCCTACTGCTGTTGTATAGTTTTGAAGAATGAGAGGTGATCTCATTGAAACTTACAAAATTCTTACAAGGGCATCATAGGGTAGGTGTGAATAGGATGTTCCTCCTGGCTAGTGAGTCTGGAACCAGGGGACTCATTCTCAGAATAAGGGACAGGCCATTTAAGACTGAAATGAGGAGGACTTTCTTCACTGAGGATGGTGAATCTTTGGAATTTTTTACTCCAGAGGGCTGTAGAAGTGCAAATATTGAACACATTCAAGACAGAAATTGATAAATTGCTGAATACAAACAATATCAATGGATATGGAGAAGTGGTGAAAAATGCTATGAGTGAATGATCAGCCATGATCTGCTTGAATGGTGGAACAGACCCCATGGGCTGAAGCTCCTCCACCTTCTGGATCCCCATACATTCTTCCCTCACAGCCACACCCTCCTATCTCTGACCACTGATCCAAATCTGAAGTGCCTAGCCTAAGGGTATGCTTCTTGGAACAACGTGTCCATGTGTAGATGCTTAGTGGTATCTTTGATCCCAGCACCAAGGAGCCAACATCATCCTGGGATCATGTTTGCAATCAGAAGTGCCTGTCCATTCCCCTAATTATTGACTCACCTAAGACTATTGTTTTCTGACCTTGCTTTGTACAACTGGGCAACCAGTGGTGCTATGGATTTGGCTCTTGTACTCTGCTGGAACAATTGCATTTTCCAGTATTCAAACTGAATGTGTTGGAAAGCAAAATGCACTTGGGATTCCTGCATTGCCTGTCTGTCCTCTTGATCTGTCTAGTGGTCACTCAATCTTCCCTGCTTGCACACGCTTAGGCTGTGGTGTGAATATCTCCAGAAACATGCTACCATGTAGCTCTCAACCTTGGGTACATTGCAATGACATCAGCCTCAAGCTCTGAAATCAAGAGCTTGGGCTCCTCTAGCTGATGGCAATGCCTGCACATGTGTCTATTCAGGACACAAGAAGCATCCTGGAGTTCCCACGTGGCAAAGGATGAGCATTTTACAAGACTGAGGAATCCCTTACACCTCTATTTATTCGTTGACTAGCTGAGCTTACAAGAAATAAACTTAAGACTTTGATCTAGATAGGAAAACAAGCTTGCAAAGTTCACACCAATCATGTCATGTTAATTCATCTCCAGGCTTTCCGATCGAACACTCAAAATGTATTTGAAATAAAACTTAAATCATAACATAATTTAATACCAAAAGCCTCTCACTTTGTAATTATCGTTCAGTTTATTCTATATCTTGGCTCCTTGACTCAATACCTTGTTGGTGCTGATCTTGTTTCCGTTATTTTCTTCTGCTACGTCCTCTTCAGACTAATTCTGATCGTACTAGTAATTTAGTAATACTTAAACTGGACCCATTCAGCTCCCACTCCTTTTTGTACTCTGGCCTCCTATGCCATCATGCTTTAT
This sequence comes from Mustelus asterias, assembly GCF_964213995.1. Classification (NCBI taxonomy): domain Eukaryota; kingdom Metazoa; phylum Chordata; class Chondrichthyes; order Carcharhiniformes; family Triakidae; genus Mustelus; species Mustelus asterias. Next base: position 84,969,983 of record NC_135810.1, read on the forward strand.
ATCCTGCTTTGTATTCTTCTGTAGTTTTATATTTTAACAAATGAAATTGATATAATATGCTGCTCAATTCGGATGTTGGAAATTCAAAAGAAAAAGAGAAAATGCTAGAAACACTTGATTGAGAATTTCAGTCCCTCTCCCCAAACCTAACCATGGCTAATAGGACCCTCAACTATGTCAGTTCTATTTCACGCACTTTTGCTCTTACCCGTCCCCTCCCTCCCAGAACTACAATAGGCCCTTTCCTTCATTCCACCTGCCTCTTTGTTCAGTGGATCATCTTCTGCCATTTCTGCCTCTTCCAGTATGATGCCATTACTAAACACATCATCTCCTCCTCTTTCAGCATTCCAAAGGACCTATTCCTTCTGAGACCACTCCTCAGTTACCTCCAACACTCTTATTTCCTATGACACCTTTTCCATGCAAATGCAGGAGATGCAACACCTTCCCTTTTACATCCTCTCTTCTCACCCGCCAAGGCCCCAAAAACATTTCCAAATGTGCTCCCACTCTGACCTTTCTGCCCTTGGCCTGTTGCAGTGTTCCAGTGAAGCTCAATCTCAAGTGTGAGGAACAGCACCTCCTCCTTTGGGCACTTTACAGCCTTCTGGACTTGACATTGAATTCAACAAGCAAAAACCTTGATTTTGTTTTATTACTAGTTTTTGTTTCTCTTAATTAATCCTTTTGTTTTGCATTTGGACAGCTGCTATCCTGTCCTTCACATTCACCTAGTGTTTCTTTAGTTGTCCCATTAGCACTCCCATTGGCTTTGTACCTTATCATTTAATCTCTTCAGTCTTCCATCCTATCACAGACATTCCCTCACTGTTCTTTTTACCCTACCCCCTTACCCAAGATCTGTTGCATTTCTAACTTCCCAGTTTTGCAAAGACTGCAAACGTTAACTTTGTTTCTCTCACCAGAGCCTGCCAACCTGATCTCGTTTGCTGCATTTTCTGTTTATGCTAATAATTATTTTCCTTTCATAGTTACTGAATTAATTCTGTTAACTTTATTAAACCACAATGTATCAGCCTAGATTACATGTTTAAGTCAGTAGATAAGTTTCAACTTGCAATCTTCTAACTGAGATGAGTGTATTCTCAGCTGAGCCAAGCTGACTATGCATTTAATAATGTAAAGGACACTGGAATAAAGATAATTAGTTGTCCATGTTATTAAACCTCTTTAGCTAGAATGTCACAAGTTCCTTGAAGCTGTAATTATTTCTTGCGCAATCATTTCATTTATTGGATGCTTTTGCTATCTCATCTCATCAGTGCCTACTTTTCGTTTCAGAAGCTTACCTTAGACAAAGATATTTTTGAAGATGAGTCTGATGATTATGGAGGAGCGAAAGAAACCTCTCCACAAAAGGTGAAAAAGAAGAAAAAATCTAAAATTGAGCTGGACATGAAATATGACAGCCCTAAAACAGAAAAAAAATCTAAATCCAGCAGGTCAAATAGTGAAGAACTGAGAGACAACTTAGCAGAAAATGTGAGAGAGAGCTCTGAAGATGGTAAAGTAAAGAAAAGGAGTTCAACTGAACCTAAGAAACTGAAGAAAAAACATGTTAATACGCAGAGGTCTTTATTGGAACCTGTCACACAGGTTGACTTATCAGAATCTCTAAGCCCTGGTGAAAGCAAAGAACGAAAAAGTGTGGATTCTAATGATCCAACATTTGAGAAAACAGCTAAGGGACTAGCAAGACATGACATGATGGCGACACCAAAAAGATCTCTGGATAGCTCAGATGAAGATGACTTGGAGCTTAAGATAAAGAAAAAGAAAAAAAAGAGGGACAAAATGGATAATTCCAAGCAGGAGATGAAGTTACAGAAAAAGAGTCAAAAAGATGATTATTCAGAGAAGAAAAATATAAATAAGGAGAATAGCAGTCATAATAAGAAACACAAAAGTCAAGAAAAGCGTAAAGAGTATATGTCATCTGTGAAATCAGATGGGACTGAATGCAAAGTTCCAAAATTTCAGGTGGAGGCCAAAGGCAGAAGGTCAGGAGATGGTGAAAACAGTACCATTACTAAACCTGATTCTGTGAAAAACTTGATGATAAAATTGAACAAAATACATAATGCGACTGATGGTTCTCCTCGGTCTGGAGCTGAGACAGTGGTTCAAGGTTCTGAATCTAGTGTAACAACTTCTGGACAGCTACCCCAATTTGCTGAGCCAAGTCTCTTTGACAAGTTAAGGTTGGATTCTGAAGTTAGTAAAGAAAATGTGAAGACAGACAAACCAAACTACTCTGCAACAAATACGGAGGAGAAACTGGAAGCAGTTAAACCCCCAACCCAAGTAAGCATAGAGTTTTGGATTCTGTCCATGAATTTTGAGGAAATTTTACTAGCAGAAATAAGCTGAAGTTCCATTTGCTCATTTTCTAATGTAGTGGAATGTCCTCCAACTGGGTCTTTTAAAGCTGTAGTGTGATTTAGATACATAAAAATACACTGCCTTATTGGCTCTAAACAAACAATATTAATTCAGACCAGGAATGGTTCTGGATTTAGTTATGACTCAATGCTGACTCGACCATTCTCAGGTCTTGAACCAAATGAAATAAGATTGAGGTGTGAAGGCATGGAGAATAGATGGGTTTTTACAGCTAACAGTTTTCCTGTGATTCTCAGTGGAAGTATAACTGAGGATATCTGTTGGGGACATGGCAATTTCAGGTGTATAAACTTAATAGTAAAATGGCTTGGATCAGATGTTGAGTATTTGTTCGTATGGTCATTTCATAAACTGGACAAGAGCATATTTGAATCAACTATCTTCCTAATATATCTCTTTCTCTCTTCGGGTACCATGCACTAAGAGGGCAGTGGCAAACATAAACATCCATGATGGATCTTGCTCTGGAGGTGTGGATCATCATCTTTGGTGGTGCATTCATCCAGTTTGCAAGGTTCTTTGTAAAGATCATTCTTTGTCTAACTTGACTTCTTTCTCTTTCCGCCCCCCCCAACCCCAAATGTATACACAGCAATAATCCAGATTTAGTCAGCAGAGGGCTAGATTATCAAACATAAATTATTGCTATGAAATTCTTAAGAATTTTAAAAATATTTTTGTTCTTTAGATGTGCTTGTTGCTGTCAAGTCCAGCATTTATTGCCCATTGCTAATATACCTTCAGAAGGTGGTGATGAGTTGCCTTCTTGAACCGTTGCATGCCACATGTACATCCATGATGCTCCAATGCAGGGATTTCTAAGATTTTGCTCCAGCAACAATAAAGGAAAGGTTCTAAGTCAAGGTGGTGTGTGACTTGGAGGGGAACCTCCACATGGTGTTCCCAGTAAAATCTGTATTGTATGTGTCAAAGTAAAATCTCTGCACACTTCCTATCTGCTATCTCCCATATAGATTTCTATTCAAACATTTTATAAATGAAATTGTCTGTGTAAACCTGTGGCTTTGTAAGTGATCCTCTCTTCCCTCCTCCCTTTCCCCAACTAATTGGTGAAGACAGTGAAGTGCAATCACTGATTGGATTGTACAATTACAGTGATCAATATCCATTTAGTTAATTGCTGATAAGTGTAAAGATATCCCAAAATCCAGAAGGGTAACTTGGAAACACTGGTTCTTAGTGGTGTATATTTTCAATTTGGTATAATGTGAGGAAAGATGGGCAAAACAGTCATCAATTAAAGAATATTAATTTTTAAAAGAAATACACAACAAGAAAGACTACAATACACTACAACCGTACACTCAGCTACAATAATGGCTGCACACTCAGTATCTGAGTGGCACGGTGACAGTGGTTAGCACTGCTGCATCACAGTGCCAGGGACCAGGATTCGATTGCTGGCTTTCGCCACTGTGCGGAGTCTGCTTGTACTCCCCGTGTCTGCGTGGGTTTCCTCCAGGTGCTCCAGTTTCCTCCCACAGTCTGAAAGACATGCTGGTTAGGTGCATTGGCCATGCTAAATTCTCCTTCAGTGTACCCGAACAGGTGCCAGAGTGTGGCGACTAGGGGATTTTCACAGTAACTTCATTGCACTGTTAATGTAAGCCTACTTGTGACACTAATAAATAAGCTTTAAACTTCATGAAGTTAACCTCTATTCCTAGCTGTGTTTCTGACCTCTGAAAAATGCAGTTTCCTAAACAATATACAATATTATGTAACTCCATTAGCTAAATCCAGCATATAGTTGCCACCCACAGGTTATTTTCCAGTTTGGGAAAACCTTCAGTTCACAGTAGCGATTCTTCTCTATTTTTAAAAGTTTTTTTCACCACCTTGTTTTTTCCTTTTGGGATAGCCTGCTTTCTCCAGCTGGGTGTGGTTAGGGTTGTAGCTGCTTCCATCCCTGTACTCAGTTACCCTGCTATGGTTGCACTGTTTCTTCCCTTTGATATCGCAATAATCTCTTGGAACCCTTTAGTATATAGGTGCAAATTATATTCTTCTCTCCATTTTGACCTCATTTCTTTTTATAGTTCTAACTCCTATTTCTATCCACCATTGTTCAACCTCCTAGTTACTTAGATTAACACATTTTCCTGCTGCTATGTTAATTAGCATATCATAAAAACCCTTGAAACATATGCACTCATCAATGCCATTCTTCATTTTAATTCATCCAAATTTTAGGGCTCAAATAAAATTCACAAATGTCTTTGGGCTGAGGTCTGTGCATGATTGTGCTGCCTAGACACTCGTGGCTTAGTTTTTACATTCATTTATTTATATTTTACAAGCCAGCAGTTCCCTGGGACCACTCCACTGTGGCTGACTCCCAAGAGAGAGCATGTTGGAAGCACCAGCCTGCATGTTCCCTTTTCCCGGCACGCACCCCCCCCACCCTCCTGCATCCTTTTACAGCGCATTTCATGCTGGATAGCTATTAATTGGCCAGGCAACGTAATAATACGTTAACGGCCACAAATGGAAAATTCAGGCCTATATCTTTAAAATGGGGGTTGTCTGCATGCAGGTCCAATTATCTGCTGATTTATTTACTCACTTCGTATGATCTTGATTTCATGTATGTAAAACCACAAGTGTTTGACCAGTCTTGGCTAATTAGTGTAAAAAGCATTCCTGTAAGTTTTTTCTATTCCCCATGATCAATTTTTAAACAAAGTATATAACTGCCAGATGCGTGTTCTGGGGATATAGTTCTAAATTTTGAGTCAATAATTAGGATACAGTATAGGCTTTCATGTGCCTGCTTAAATCATCAATCCCAAATGGATGTGTAAAGCTGACTTCATAAATTTGATATACTTAAATAAGTTGAATGAAAAACTTAACAAGTGGGATGACAACATTGGTGAATGTTGACTAATGAAAATTATCACTCAGTTGATCTAATATTTTTCTTCAAACTTGGTTTTATGTTGAAATATTGGCTTAAGATCTTAATGATACTATTGTTCTTTAATTACTGTGCTCATTTACACTAGTTAGGAGTAGCTTTATTAAACCATTATTTAATAGTGTTTTTCCTGTATTGAATGATATGTGAGGTGTCCAGCGAAAAGTTCTCTTTTTGATCACCTTTTTTCTGTCATTGCTTTTGAGCAAGAAATGGGCAGTTGTAAATCTTCTCTTTCCGCACTGCAGCGGTTCAAGATGGCAGCTCACCACCACCACCTGAAGGGCAACTAGGGATGGGCAATAAATGCTGGCCTAGCCAGCGAAGCCCACATCCCAGAATTTAAAAAAAACTTACTTCAACTGTTCCATCCACCTAGTCAACCTTGGTATGTTTTCATCCCCTTATCTGTGACCAACACTGCTCTGAAATATCTACTTTTGCCTTTATCTCAATCTCAACTGTTGGATTTATAATGCTTGCTTTTATCATCCAAACAACTAATGTCTTCAGTATCCTTCTCTCAATTATTTCTTGCTTCCACCTTCTACAAACTTCAACTAATTTAGAGTGAGTTCACAACTTGTGTTCTCATGATATTGCAATATGTTTATTACCATCCAATAGCTTTCCAAAAGTTTTTAGTTAACAAAAAAGAATTGCTTAGATTATGGATTAAATTAAGATTTGTTTGGAATCAAGACCATACAAAGTGATGGTCAATTGTCCTTTACTCCCACTGGGGAAGATTCTGACTTTGGAATGGTATTTTCTGTAGTTAAGACTGTAAATGTAGTTTATTTAGAGCAAATATTTTCTCACCTTTTTTCTATTTATGATGCATGGCTTACCATCTTCTGACTCCAGTCTGAATTTATCTTTAGCACGATAGGTCGGAAATGTATCGTAGAATGAAGATTTTATAGAAAGTGGAGAAGAGAATATCAAATTTAATTTGAAGTAAAAGTGTTCAATTTGTAAACCTGTTTCTGTGGTAAAATTACCCTTTTGATTATGTTGCAACATGAGCTGCCCCCCTAACTTTGGAGATTATGAACAGCTATCGAATGAGTTCTCTTTTTTAAAAAAAAAACCCAAAATGCCCTCTTGAATCATGGGCCTGAATTCTCTGGCCTGCCGTCGCTACCAGTGAGGATGGAGAATTTGGTGCTCAGCCAAATCTCCATTTCAATGCAGCAGGACCAGAGAATCCGGCTGACGTGACTGGCTGGAGAATTCTGGCCATGATTTTGAATCTAATTTACTGGCCATTTCATTATTATGGTGGCAACTTTTGAGTTTTCTACAGTCTAGAAATAAATAGCCAATTTCTTAAAGCTAAAACAAAACTAAAATTGTTTCATAGATTACATATTTTCAGTCTAAATGTAAATAACATTTACAGACAGGTACTTTTATTTTTCAGTCTGTTTCCCGAGAGAAGTTAGGAAAGAAAGGTGAAGCACCCAGAGATGTACCTGATAAGCTGGATGTGAGCAAAGGGCAAAAGGAACAAAGTATAGACCGCAGTAAGTAATTGTAAAGGATATGCCTTTTGCCCATGGTCTCCTGATGTAAGGTGATACATGCCTTCTTATGATGGTCTCAAGTTTCAATGTCAAATATGTCCATTCTAAAACTTAAAAGTATTCATACTATTGTGTAATTTGTTTAAAAATTGAATTGTATATAAATGAAATGATGTGGATTCATATGAATCTTTTATTTTCCAAATAGTGGAAATGCTTGTTGTAATGAAAGTGGAATTTAGTGGTAGGTTACATGAAAATAAGGTCAACATAATTGTTGGCTTTTTTAAACACAGGTTAAATAGGATGTTAAAACTGATTTAAGGCTTGAGGCTTGGGAACCAAAAGAACTGCAGTGAGGATAGTAAACATCAAGATTCTGATAGGCTCATCATTATCTCTTGATTTTCCTATTCTGTACCTCCTTGAGAAATCCTAGAATTCTGTTAACCTTTGTTGATAGCCTATCAACCCTCATACCCTAAAACATGTACTCTAATAGTTCTACAGTTGTGATGATGATTTGCACCCTCCTACCCACTGCCAGTGGGCAGCTGCTAAGTATTAGTTAGATACCAAAGCTACAAAAGAAAAATACTATGGATGCTGGAAATCTGAAATAAAAACAGAAAATGTTGGAAATGCTCAACAGGTCGGGCAGCAATTGTGGAGAAAATGAAATTAACATTTGATTGATATTTCACCAGACACTCAGTCTTTGCAATCACAGTCCTTCAGGGATTGGTCACAAATGATTGAGAGCTGCTTATCTTATTTTGCTTTTTTTTTGATGGGGGAGAAGGAATTCTGAAGGTGAGAGCAATCAAGTGTTCAGCAACTCCTTCTGACTCTACGTGAAGCTCTAAGCGAGACACTGTAAAAGATTATCACCCCATGATCTCCTGGCAGCTTCCCAGATTCTCTGCATTGAGGTGCATCACGGACATACTGCATGTTTAATGAGTGGAATCTTTTCCTGTTAATGAATGTATTCAAGGTTCAACCTTGTTACTGACATTGCAGATATCTCTGGTGTGTGATTGGAGCTACCTGAGGCCAGAAAGTAAAAAAAGTGATGTTTTTTGGTGACCTCAATCTCTACTGATGCACTCTGTGGGATGTAGGCTGCAGCTTCTAGTCTGAGTAATTTCAAAATTGGCCAGTTGCTCCTTTGTGTGAAGCGAAGTTCTTGCATGTGCTGATCCTCTAACAGGTCCTGGTGTGACCTTGGTGTTCAGTTGGAGGAGGGGTAATAATGAGTGAGTTGTGATCTCCCAGGGTATCTTTCTTCCTGGAATGTCAGCCTTTGTTTCTCTTCCTCCTCCACTTTAGAAAGTGGGAAACAGGCATGTTAATTGGGCGGCTCATTGACTCTTTGAACACGATAAAAATTTTCAAGTCCAAGATTCACAGGACTCTGTTGGGAAAATTGCGATACCAGAAAACAGTTCAGAAAAATTGTTACCACAAGGAGCTACATGGTTTAGTAACTCCTCATCTGAATCATCATAACAGTGGTATAATGTTGTCTTAAACTCAGCTGCATGTGGATTTCTCAGGGTAACTAGTCACCAGAGAAAACAACACCTGAAAGACGGTGACACAGTGGTTAGCACTGCTGCCTCTCAGTGCCAAGGTTCAATTCCAGCCTCAGATCACGGTCTGTGTGGAGTTTGCACATTCTCCCCATGTCTGCGTGGGTTTCCTCTGGGTGCCCCAGTTTCCTCCCACAGTCCAAAGATGTGCAGATTAGGTTATTGGCCATGCTAAATTGACCCTTAGTGTCAAGGGATTAGCAATGCAAATATGTGATATGCATATTACAGCGGTGCAGAGGGAGGACAATTCAGAGGGGTCGTGTAACGAGTCACTGTGGGTGGAGCTCAGAAACAGGAAGGGCGCAGTCACTATGTTGGGGGTATACTACAGGCCCCCCAACAGCCCAAGGGAAGTGGAAGAACGGATATGCCAGGAGATATAGGGTTGTTGTAGTGGGAGACTTCAATTTCCCTGGTATAGACTGGAAATCGCGTAGGGCTGGGAGTCTGAATGGGGAGGAATTTGTAAAATGCATACAGGAAGGTTCTTTGGAACAATATGTAGATAGCCCGACTAGAGAGGGGGCTATACTTGACCTGGTACTGGGGAATGAGCCCGGTCAGGTCTTCAAAGTTTTGGTAGGGGAACATGTGGCAAATAGTGACCACAATTCTGTTAGCTTTAGGATAGTGATGGAAAAGGATGAGTGGTGTCCCAAGGGTAAGGTGTTGGATTGGGGAAGGCTAACTTTAGTGGGATTAGGCAGAATTTGGCAGCTGTTGATTGGGAGAGGCTGTTTGAGGGTAAATCCATATCTGGCATGTGGGAGTCTTTTAAGGAACAGTTGTTAGGGCTGCAGGATAGGCATGTGCCTGTAAAAAAGGAGGATAGGAAGGGTAGGATTCGAGAACTGTCGATAACCAGGGAAATTGAGCGATTGGTCATTAAGAAAAGAGTGGCGTACGTTAGGTCCAGGCAGCTAAAAACGGAGGGAGCTCTGGAGGAATACAAAGAAAGTAGGAAAGAACTCAAACGAGGAATTAGAAGGGCAACAAGGGGTCACGAAATGTCCTTGGCAGACAGGATTAAGGAGATTCCCAAGGCATTTTATTCATACGTTAGGAGCAAAAGGGTTGTCAGGGAAAAAATCGGACCTCTCGGGGACAAAAGTGGGGAATTATGCTTAGAGCCCAAAGAAGTAGGGGAGATCCTAAATGAATACTTTGCGTCTGTATTCACAAAGGAGAGGGATGTGTTGACTGGGAGTGTCTCGGAGGGGTGTGTTGACCCATTAGAGAAAATCTCCATTACAAGGGAGGAAGTGTTAGGTTTTTTAGGGAATATAAAGACTGACAAATCCCCAGGGCCTGATGGAATCTATCCCAGGCTGCTCAGGGAGACGAGAGATGAAATCGCTGGGCCTCTGACGCAAATCTTTGTCTCGTCACTGGACACAGGTGAGGTCCCAGAGGACTGGAGGATAGCTAATGTGGTCCCGTTATTTAAGAAGGGTAGGAAGGATAACCCAGGAAATTATAGGCCGGTGAGCTTGACGTCCGTGGTCGGGAAGTTGTTGGAGAAGATTCTTAGAGATAGGATGTATGCGCATTTAGAAAGGAATAAACTCATAAACGATAGTCAGCATGGTTTTGAGAGAGGGAGGTCATGCCTCACTAACCTGGTGGAGTTTTTTGAAGAAGTGACTAGAATGGTTGACGAGGGAAGGGCCGTGGATGTCATCTATATGGACTTTAGTAAAGTGTTTGACAAAGTCCCTCATGGTAGGTTGGTGCAAAAGGTTGGATCTCATGGGATAAAGGGGGAGGTGGCTAGATGGGTGGAGAACTGGCTTGGTCACAGAAGACAGAGGGTGGTAGTGGAAGGGTCTTTTTCCGGCTGGATGCCTGTGACTAGTGGTGTTCCGCAGGGCTCTGTATTGGGACCTCTGCTGTTTGTGATTTATATAAACGATCTGGAAGAAGGTGTAACTGGGGTGATCAGTAAGTTTGCGGATGACACGAAAATGGCTGGACTTGCAGATAGTGAGGGGCATTGTCAGAGGCTACAGAAGGATATAGATAGGCTGGAAATTTGGGCAAAGAAATGGCAGATGGAGTTCAATCCAGATAAATGCGAAGTGATGCATTTTGGTAGAACTAACGTAGGGGGGAGCTATATGATAAATGGCAGAACCATAAAGGGTGTAGATATGCAGAGGGACCTGGGTGTGCAAGTCCACAGATCCTTGAAGGTGACGTCTCAAGTGGAGAAGGTAGTGAAGAAGGCATATGGCATGCTTGCCTTTATAGGACGGGGCATAGAGTATAAAAGTTGGGGTCTGATATTGCAGTTGTACAGAACGTTGGTTCGGCCGCATTTGGAATACTGCGCCCAGTTCTGGTCGCCACACTACCAGAAGGACGTGGAGGCTTTAGAGAGAGTGCAGAGGAGGTTTACCAGGATGTTGCCTGGTATGGAAGGGCTTAGTTTTGAGGAGAGATTGGGTTAACTGGGGTTGTTCTCACTGGAAAGACGGAGGATGAGGGGTGACCTAATAGAGGTGTATAAAATTATGAAAGGCATAGATAGGGTTACCGGTGGGAAGCTTTTTCCCAGGTCGGTGGTGACATTCACGAGGGGTCATAGAGTCGGGGGGGAGGTTTAACACGGATATCAGAAGGACGTATTTTACAGAGGGTGGTGGGGGCCTGGAATGCGCTGCCGGGCAAGGTGGTGGAGGCGGACACACTGGGAACGTTTAAGACTTATCTAGATAGCCACATGAACGGAGTGGGAATGGAGGGATACAAAAGAATGTCTAGTTTGGACCAGGGAGTGGCGCGGGCTTGGAGGGCCGAAGGGCCTGTTCCTGTGCTGTATTGTTCTTTGTATGTGGGGTTATGGGAATAGGGCCTGGTGGGATTGTGGTCAGTGCAATCTCAATGGGACAAATGGCCTTCTTTTGCACTAGGCTGCGGCTAAGTTAATGGCTGACTGAGTTGAGGCATAGTGTCCTCACCTCACTCAATTAGTATTGCCTACTTACTCTGTTTCTGTCCATTTGCTTTATAGGCGATCGTGAGATAAAGGGTCTTTTCGACAAATTCCTGATTCCCTTCTCTGATGCAAATGATGAGGACAGGGAGAATAAAGAAGACACAATTTCCCATGATTCTAAATTTGAGGAGAACAAAACTAAAGGGAAGAAGCAGGTACAAAAAGATAAAAGTACAAAAGAGGATAATGATTCCAGAGTGCAGAATGCAATTGAAGAAACCCAAGAGGTTCTCGATACTATGTCTCAGACTGAGGAGAATCCAGGTATGCATAATTTTGTATTTGTTGCTGAGAAAAGCCATTTTATGAAATGACTGACCTATCAGCCTTTCATCCTTCGGATTATTTTCTATTAATTCATGAGATGTGGGGGTCGCTGCCTGAGCCAGCATTTATTGCCTAACCCTAATTGCCCTTGAACTGAGTGGCTTTGCAATGCCATTTCAGAGGGCATTTAAGAGTCAACCGCACTGCTGTGGGTCTGGAGTCACAAGTAGGCCAGACCAGGTAAGGATGCCAGATTTCCTTCCCTCAAGGGCATTAGTGAACCAGATGAGTTATTGCAACAATTGACAATGGTTTCGTGGTCATCAGTAGACTTGTAATTGCAGATTTTCATTGAATTCAAATTTTACCATCTGCCATGGTAGGATTCGAGCCCAGGTCCCCAGAGCATTATCCTGGGTCTCTTTAGAGGCAGTGGTGTAGTGTTTTTGTCACTAGACCAGCATTTATTACCCATTCTTAATTGCTACAGTCAATGTGGTGTAAGTATACCCACAGTGCTTTTAGAAAGAAAGTTCCAGGATTTGACCCAGCAACGAATGGCGAATATACTCCCAAGTCAAGATGGTATGTGGCTTAGAGGAGAACTGTGGATGATGGTGTTCCTGTGCATCTGCTTCCCTTATTCTAAATGGTATAGGTTGGGGGTTTGTAAAGTGCGGAAGAAGGAGCCTTGATGAGTTACTACACTACATCTTGTAGAAGGTACTCATTGCTGCCATCGTGCATCAGTGGTGAATGGGGTGCCAATCAAGCGGCTGCTTTGTCCTGGATGGCATGAGCTCCTTGTGTGTTGTTGGAGCTACATTCATCCAGCAGAGTATTCAGTCATACTCCTGATTTGTGCTTGGTAGATGATGGACAGGCTGTGGGGAGTCAGGAGGTGAGGTATTTGACACAGGATTCCTAGCCTTTGACCTGCTATTGTAGTCACAATATTTATATAGGTAATCCAGTTAAGTGTCTGGTCAATGGTAACCCTCCAGGATGTTAATAATGGGGATTCAGTAGCGGTAATGCCATTGAATGTTAAGGGGAGTTCGTTAGATTTTCTCTTGTTGGAGATGGTCATAGGCTGGCAGTTGTGTGGTATGAATGTTATTTGCCACTTTCCAGCCCAAGCCAGAATGTTGTTCAGGTCTTTCTGCACAAGGGCATGGACTACTTCTGTACCTGAAGACGGTGCAGAATATTGTGCAATCATCAGTGAACATCATACTTCTGACCTTATATGGGGGGGGGGGGGGGGGGGAGGTCATTGATGAAGCAGCTGAAAATAGTTGGGCCTAGAACACAACCCTGAGAAACCTCTGCAGTGATGTCCTGGGACTGAGGTGACTGACCTCCAACAGCCACAACTATTTCTTTGTGCTAGTTATGTCTTGAAGCAATAGAGTGTTTTCTCTGATTCCCGTTGACTCCAGCTTTGCTATGGTTTCTTGATGCCACACTGTCAAATGCTGCCACTGTCACTATTACCAAGACTAGCTTTTAATTCCCAGATTTTTTTGTTGAATTTAAATTCCACCAGCTCCCATGGTGGAACCCATGTCCCCAGCGCATTAGCCTGGACTTTTGGATTGCTGGTCCTGTGGCATTACCACTGTGTCAGTCAATCCCCATAAGTATGGCTTAATTCTACATTATTTCTATGTATTTATAATCACTATGATTTCATGGTTGGTTTTTATGATCAGATATCTCCTGCCAGCCCCCACAGTCATTTAATCTTCTGGGAAAAATGGAAAACTCAGCCAATGTGGGAGAACAAAACTTATATTCCTGGACAGGTTTTGAATATATCTGTTAGCTCAACACATGTTTCCTGGATGTCTCAATTCCATAAAATTGGAGTAATGTATCAACAGGCATGCAATCCAGCATTCTGTCAACAACTATTGGGTCACCTCCAAGTCTACACTGCTCATGAGCAAATAGATCGAGCTCTTAAGCCTATTTGAGGTTATTTAAACCAGGAATCATTCTCATAGTTCGCCATCAGTGCACGATACTTGGAAAAAGTGTTCAATGCGAGAGGACCAAATCTGGCACAATACTGAAGGTGTGGCTTGCGCAAAGACCTGTATAATGATGGAACTTTGCCCTTAATTTTGCTGGACTCAAACACAATCTAATACCCTGTTAGCTTTAGCAACAGCTTCTCTTTATTGGTCATGAAACTTCAGATACCTTGTACAGTAATGCGAAGGTCCATTTTTGTTACATTAGAGCTGTTAATTTTAATCTTAACCATTTTTAATATTTAGATGGAAAACAGGAAATGCTGAAGTTGGGTGTGGACCTACAGCTTGATTGGATGACATTGGAAGATTTTCAAAAACACTTGGATGAAAACGATGACTTGATTTCTGCACCAAAAACAATATCTAATAGTGAGTGTCAATGAAATTACTTTGTCTATTTTTAAATAAGTTAAGCCTTAGAGGCCACTTGTAAAATCATTATGCTTGAGTAATTTGGTTGAGCTATACTTTGCATAACAATCAATAGTGAACTTGTAATTACAAAGTCCCATTTGAATTATAGGTTATAATCGGAAATTAATTTTGGGAATTTGCTAATGCTTATATGAATTATAGTCTGGATATGTGGCATCCATAAAAATTGAGATAAATAATGAAATGTAGAGACCGGCATAAGTTTTTAAAATCAGTTCATATACTTATTTTAAAATCTTTTGGTTCTGCTATGGCGTCGTGTAAAGAATTATATCATTCCTTGAGTAGTTATACAAAAACTATTTTTCTGCTTTAGTTGAAAATGTGGGAGTTTGACCAGAGGTCGGTATCTTATTTTGATAATTGGAGATAGCAATGCTTAAAATAGTAGACATCAAACAATGATTATGTGCATTCTTGAACTTGCCATTAACCCTTGAATTGATTACATAAAGCCATAAAATTTAAGTAGATCATTACTACTATACAAGTTCTCCTTTACAATTAAAAAAATCAATGTAAATATAGAGCATGACTAATATTTATCCATATAGACAAGTGTCTCCAACCTCAAATACTGTTTTGTAGATGTCTAAATAAAAGAAGATTTAGAGTTGTTTTCTTTAACCTTGCTTCAAATATCAAACAATGTTAGAATTGTGTGATGTTGCTGAAGCAGGCTCATGCCACTTCAGCTTGAAGTACATTTTCAGCTTACTAAGGGAATTGATATGTTCTATTTCAAATCAGATGGTGAGTGTAGGCCAAATTATTTGATCATTTTAATTAAAATATATTTATTTATTTCGTTCGTAGCTTGTGGGTGTTGCTAGCAAGTCCAGTCCTAATTGCCCTTGAGAAGGTGATTGTAAGTTGCCTTTTTGAGGCCGCTCCCGTAATCCATCTGGTTCAGGAACTCCCACAGCACTGTTAGGTAGGAAGTTGCAGAATTTTGATCCAGCAATGATAGCTCCTCGACAGGGTAATGCGTGACTTGGAAGGGAGCTTGCAACTGGCAGTGTTCCTTTTCATTTGCTGTCCATGCCCTTTCAGGTGGTAGGGAACATAGGTTTAGAGAATGTTGTTGAAAGGTATGTGGCAAGTTGCTGCAGTTCATCTTGTATATGGTACATCTTGCTGCTGCTCTACTGAAGCTGTGCTTCAATGGTGGAGGGAATGTATGTTTGAGGTGGTACCAATCACCCATTGATGGCGTTGAACCTGTTGGACCAACATTCATTGAGACAAGTGGAAAATATTCCTTCACACTCTTGACTTGTGCCTGGTAGATGTTGAACAGACTTGGGGGACGGGGGAGTTATTTGATCCAGAGTTCCCAGTCATTGACCTCTTGTAGCAGCTCCGTTTATATGGCTGGTCCAGTTCAATTTCTTAATCCTCAAGATACTGGGGGATCCAGTGATGGCAATTGCATTGAATGTTATGGACAGATGTTTAGATTCTCTTGTTGGAGATGGTCATTGCCTGGCATTTGTATGGTGTAAATATTATTTGCCACTTGAAGCCCAAGCTGAATGTTGTCCAGGCCTTTTTGCATATGGTCACAGACTGCTTCAATATCAAAGGAGTCATGATTGTTGCTGAACATTGCAACCATCAATATTCCCACTTCTTACATTCTGATGAAGGAAAACTTATTGATGAAGCAGCTGAAAATAGTTGGGCCTAGTACACTATCCTGAGGAACACCTGCAACAATGTCCTGAGGTTGAGATGATTGACCTCCAACAATCATCTTTCTTTGTGCTGAGTATGATTCTGACCAGTGGAGTTTTCTCCTGATTCCCATTGGCTTCAGTTTTGCTCAGGCTCCATGATGTCACGTTTGAACAATTGCTGCCTTGATGCACTCTGTCAAGGGCTGTCACTCGCTTCACTTCTGAGTTCAGCTGTTTTATTCATGTTTGAGCTAAAGCTGTAATGCATACCCCTGGTGAAACCCAAGCTGAATATGAGCAGGTATTTGGTGAGCAAGTGCTGTTTGACGGCACTGTTGCCAACACTTTCCATCATTTTTATGAACTGAGGGTAAACTGATGGGGTGGTAATTGGCTGATTTGGAATTGTCCTGCTTTTTGTGCACAGGCGCCACCACAATGAGGAAAATGAACCATTAAAGGTGTTCACACCAAGTGAGGAATGCAAATTATTTTTGATAATTATGACTTGAACATGAGCATGCCCATTGGAAATGACAGTGCTAACAAGCCCAATTGCATTGTCCTTTGTATAAGCACCGAGTTGTTCATCACGTTCCTAAAGCCCCAATTTCTTATCATCTTTAATTTACTGAGAATTTTAATGTAATTAAGCTAGTCAAGTGCAAATGTGAGACTAATGGATTAAATGTATTTCTGCTTGATTTTATAAATCTGTTCATGTTGTAGGTATGTTGCGTGATGCAGTAAAAAGTGGGAATTATTTGACTGTAAAACTGGCTCTAAATTCAAGTCAAGAATATAATCTGGATCAAGAGGTATGTAAATATGTAGAGGATAATCCTCAGGTGCATATACATTCTTTTCTGCTGCTATCCCATCCTGACCTGTTTGTAGCTTTTGACAAAGTTGATCACACCATCCTCCTCCATCACACCTGTACAGTGTCCATCTGAGTGACACTGCTCTTGCCTATCCAGTTGTAGCTATAATATCTCATACAATGACTTGCTTTCCCAACCCAATATAGTTACTTCTGGTGTCCCTCAGAATCATTCCTTGGCCCCTCTTTTTTTTAAATTAGTATAGTGTTACTTGGTGATGTCGCCCAAAGACAACATCAGGTTCCACACGTATGCCCATGATACCCAGTTCTACCTCATTGCTGATTCTTTTAATTCCTCTTTTATCAAACTGTCTACTTCCACCTCCTCAAAATTACCTGCCTCTGCCTCAATCTCAGTGTATGTTTTGCTGAAACCATCATAAGTACTTGTTATTAATTGTCATTTGATGGTACAGAATGCGAGTATTGTTGTAAAAAGACATTTTGTCAAAGCTTTTCATCTTTCTCTCAGGTCAATTGCAAGAATACCAGTGTCAGGGGAAACAACAACTTTGTACTGAATGGCAAGAGGGTATTGATTTGTTGGAAAGTGGACTCTGGTAGTGGTGTTCCCATGGAGAATTCACCAGTTGATGATGATTGGTAGTTAATTGACAACATTTGCTAAGTAATCCTCAGTGTGATTAAAAATTATGCAGTAACCAATTTAAGGTTCTCAGTTGGGCCTACTGGAAGCTACATATATTAATACACAGGGTCCTGTTCTTTGCAGACAAAGAACATGTGAAATAAGGAATAACCGTTTGCTGATTTCATTCCACAGGGTCTTGATCGAGTCAAACTGCCTGGTTTAAATTTCAGACATTCCTTGGTGGTTAACTATCAGTCACCATTAACTTGTGTGTTCTCTGTGGCAATGCCTCTACCAATCAGAGTCCACTTTCCAACCAATCTGCACCCTCTTTGAATACAGTATAATGTTTGTTGTTTCCCCTAACATTGGTATTCTTGCAATTTGTCCTAATGAGTGCAAGATGAAAAGATTTGAAGGGATCTTGTGTATTCTCCACTTTCTCCACTTTCTTGCCCTGCTATTGGCAGCCAGACCTTCAGCCTAATGGGCCATAGCTCTGGAATTCTTTCCAGCACTCCTCTCCACCAAGACACTATTTAAAATCCAAATATTTGACCAAAGGATCAGTTTCTTCTCTGAATGTTAACTTTGGTGTAATGTCATTTTTTATCTGCTATGCCCCTGTGCAGAGCTTTTGATCTTTTTACTAAGTTAACAGACTTATATAAGTGCAATGTGTTGAATATTTATTTAATTATAGAATGGTTATGGCACAGTGGAGGCCAATTAATGAATTAAAAATTAAATTTATTTTTATACTTTATCACATAGTACTTTATTGTAGATTTTTCTTTGAAAGACACAGATTTGTGTCTTGAACCACCAGTGAGCTTTTGCCTCCATGATCAGATGTTCATGGTGTGGCCCCAAGAAGAAAATAGCATCACTAATAGCGACTTCAGATTATACCCATTTGTGCCCATTTTATTGTTTGCCTACATCTGAAGTTTTGTGGTAGGTGGCAGTGGAATGGTTATGGAACAAATTTAGCTTGATAGTAAGGAAGTCAATTTTAAGAACAGCCGTTGTTATATGATCACTTCCTCTTGTGGAAGGATGGTTTAACTGTTAAAACTGATCATTTGAGTCAGAAGTTCGTTGGTTCGAGTTCCATTCCAGAGATTTGAGCACATGACCCAGGCTAGCATTTATGTACAGTCCTGAGGGAATGCTGTGCTGTTACAGGTTCCATCTTTTGGAAAACTGCTGTTGTACACCTCTAAGTGGGTGTGGTAGGTTTTTCTGTATTCATCACTGGAGGCAAATGATGCACTGTTTCATGTGATTCAGATTTGGTCTCTGTTTGTTCTGAGGAAGTTACCAACTCGTGAGGAAGTTACCAACTCGTGTACAAGCTCTCCAACTAGATACTGATACTAACTTCTCAGATCTTTAAATGAACCTATGTATTTCAGTATTAACTAATTCCTTATGCATGATTGGTACCTTGGTGTTTATCTAAGCACAAAGAGAAGAAAAACAGCAACTGCCCCATTTCAGGAATGTTAAAGATCCCATGACAGTATTTCAAAGAGTAAGGGAGTTATTCTTTGTGTCCTGATATTTATCCTTCACATACTCCTCAATTGTGGGGGAGGGGTAGTAGAGAGGAGGTGGAATTGGTCATTGCTACTTGTGTGGGATTTGCTGCGTGCAGTTTGGTTGCCACCTTTCCTACAATAGTGACTGCACTTCAAGACTACTTCATGTTGTAAAATGTTTTGGAACATCCTAAGGTTGTGATATAGATACAAGTGCTTTTAATGAATTGCTTTAAAACTGCTGTTCACAAACTTTTGTAACATTAGTGATGACCATTGTCAGCTTTACCCAAGCAGTTGAAGAAAATGAGGAGCTAAATCGTGAAATCCGGTTAAATTTGAAGAAAATGGGCCCGTGGCCAATTTTAATTTTCTCCACATGTCTGATATCAGTCGGGTGGGGTGGTGGTGAATTGTCATCCAGTTGATTAATCATTTAAAATTTCATATTTAGGATGTTGTCTCTGTTACAGGACCCTAGTGGAATGAATCTGGTCATGTTTGCAGCTGCTGGAGGGCAAGATGACATTCTTAGGTTGCTCATCAAGAAGGGTGCGAAGATCAGTTCCAGACAGAAGAATGGCACCACTGCATTGATGCATGCAGCTGAGAAGGTTGTGCTTTCTACTCCTACGACTACTATTAGTTATTTATGCAGTTAGAATCACTTGTGCTTTTCTTGTCTTTTATGTGCAAATAAGTAATAAAACTGACCTGCAATTAATTTATTTCAGTAATCCTGTAATGGAAGTAGAATTTAGTAGCAGTTTGATTTTGATAGTAATTTTTAATCCCAATTTAACTGGTGTCCTTATAATCTGCTGCTTTTCCAAACCAATCGTTATTAAATATTTGCATGTAATATTTCTTCTTTTTAAAAACTAAATGATTAAAAAATACTTCCCTTTTCTCCTGTCAGGTTTGAGGATAATGAAGGAAATTGTTCAATATCTAATTTTGGCTATGGTGATATTGGCTGATGTGCTATAAATCCAGCTTATTAGCTGGACTTTCCTTGCTTGTATAGCTTTGTACTAAAGCTTCAACTTTTATTCCTGAATCAAATTATTGAGGTTAAATCAACATTACATATTTGTAAGTTTTCTTTTCACTACTGTTTCTGCAGTGGTCATGCGAAAGCTCTGGAACATGACATTAGTAATGGTGTGTATTTAAAGAGGAAAAATGTGTTTCTGATCTGGCTCCAGTCCTAAATGATAGTTGAGAACCAGGTGACAAATGTCAAATATTCAAGCCTTTAGCAAGGTCTGAGATTAGGAGTACTCCCAGTTCTGAACATGGCTGTTAATGTATGAAATAAACACTCAGCTAAAAGCTAAAGCATACACTGTATTTATTAGTGTCACAAATAGGCTTACATTGCAGTGTTAATGAAGTTACTTTGAAAATCCCCCAGTTGCCACACTCCGGCACCTGTTCGGGTACACTGAGGGAGAATTTAGCATGGCCAATGCACCTAATCAGCACGTCTTTCAGACTGTGGGAGGAAACTGGAGCACCCAGAGCAAACCCATGCAGACATGGGGAGAAAGTGTAGACTCTGCACAGACAGTGATCCAAACTGGGAATCAAACCCGGGTCCCTGATGCAGTGAGGCAGCAGGGCTAACCACTGTGCCACCATGATTAGCACCTTGGTTAAAACTGTATTCTAACTAGTATGTGTGGTTACAAGTAAAGCCCATGCTAGTCAAATATTGTGTGGAATATAAAAGTTGGAGTTGTAAAGACCAAAGGAAATTTAAGGAGTGTTTGATAGCAGTCATGGTCTTGAATGCCTTTGATTTTCTGCTACTATACCACTATAACTTCACTGGAAGTGGGACAGAAACCCCATTTACATGCCATAAAGACTAGAAGACTTTACTGAAGTAATAGCCCCATTTCTCTAAAATGAGGTGAAACATGTCATGATGATGATGATTAAATAGCTATTATAACTGGATGCTTCAAACAAATGCTCCCATTAACCATATACTCATTAAATGTAACTGTGTATAATTAATACATGAGTATGTTTAACACACAAATATATTAACATCTTTTATTTTCTTTTTCCCTGCCTTTCCTTAGAATTATCTTACAACAGTGGCGATTCTTCTGGAGGCAGGTTCCCAAGTCAATGTTCAACAGATCAGTGGAGAAACTGCATTAATGAAGGTATATGTAACTTGTTCTGGCGATATCATTAAAATCTATAAGATGCGTTATGTTCATATCATGAATGAAGCTGTAAGTTACAGAACAGAAAGTTCCAAAAACTGTGCGTTTGTTCCAGGTAATAGTATCATCCCAGAGTTCTCATGAGGTGAACTGCTATTGGTATTTTGCAGTGTTTCCAAACTGGATAATCTACTTTAGAAAGAAAAGTATGACTTTATTAATCTGCTTGTTCCTGAGATCAACTGTTAGGATGTACTGAACAAAGATTGAGTACTTTCCTGGAAGAAAAGTAGAGAGCACGTGGTGAAAATTTCTGGCCTAGCAATGAGTTGAGCTTTAGAATAGAGCAGGAAAATATTTATTGCACTGAAGGATCTAAATCCAGATTGGGATAGGGGTGTGTCAGGGAAGGTGAAGCTGCTGTACATTTTAATTCCACTGCCACTTTGTGCTCAGCCTACAGGAAAATCCCATGATTCTTCACTGCGAAGAAAATGATTCTGAACAGTTGTGGAAAAGTTGTATGACGAAGAATGGTTGAAAAGAGAATTTTTCAGGGGGCTTTTATAGGAAGAGAATTTCTATGAACCAAATGGTTCAATAAAAGATTCAGACCAGGACCAAAGCATCAAGATTGTCATCAACCTCATCTTGGAGGGTGACATGGAGTGCATGGGGACATAGTTGGTGGACTAAAGAACAAAGACTGAGCATTAAGCTGGAGAAAGCTAAAAATGGGGAAGGGTGGAGGGGTTTGTAAAACAGAATTATGAAGTAAATGCACTGTGGGATAGAAAACTAATGGCAAGTCGATAGGCAAGGGGCCTAATGTTGTGCGGGGTGAGAGCAGTGGAAGTTTGGACGAATTGAAGTTTTTCTTAATGGAAGTCAGCAAGGAAGTCCTCCACAAAATCAAGTTTGGAGGCAGCGAATGCACTGTCAAAGATTTCAACCATTGTAGAAATAACACGAGTAGATGCAGTTGATATGGTGGAAGTAGGCAATCTTAGTGACTGATGGCATATGGGATTTGAAACTTGGTTCCAGTTTAGACAGAGTCATGCAATTTTGTATAATCTGGTTCAGCCAAGGATTATAATGTAACCACGGCAAATATGTGTGGCGATTTTGGTAGGGAAAGAAATAAGGTGCTATTGCTTTTTCTAGTATTCAGTAACAGGTGACAGAATAGGAGGAACTGTTCCCTTTGATGGAAATGTTGAGAGCCAGGGAACATTGATTTAAGACTGTTTCTTTTGCCACAGGCAACAAGAGGAAAAACCTTTTTTTTAATGCAAGTTAGGATCTGGAATCGCCTACCTGAGTGGTGGAAGCAAATTCAATCATAGCTTTGAAAAGGGAATTGCCTGTAAGAAAATAGTTTGCAGAGAGGTGGGGAAAAGACAGGGGCGTCGGACTAGCTCAAACACTGAGCTAGTGCAGAATAGCAGCCTCCTGTGCTTGTTACCATTCTATGATTCTCTTCTGTAGGTAGTAAAACTGAGGATGATGGTGGAAAGCTTTGGTACCTTGTGCATGATGTGGACACTGACTGTCACTACAAGTAACATTTGTCAAAGGCAACATGTATACAAGGAAAAGGAGATGATCAAGTGAGGATGGAAGGGAAAGCTTAAGATACGCTAGTTTATCGTCAAACACTCCTTTTGGTTGCAATGATGGTCTTTAATGTCCTCTGTCTTTCTGCTGCTGCACCGCTATAACTTTGAAGTATGACAGAAACCCCATTTACATGCCATAAAGATCAGAAGACTCTAAATTAAAGTATTAGCTCCATTGCTCTAAAATACGATGAAACCTGTCCTCGTCATAATGACTAAATAGCTATTAATGAAGTATTCAGAGCCTTTAACATTTGTGTTTTGCTCTTGTAGGCTTGCAAAAGAGGAAATGCTGATATCGTAAGACTTCTGCTAGAATATGGTGCAGACTGTGGCATCCTTTCTAAACACCAGAATAATGCTCTATACTATGCTAAACAGAGCAATAATGTACTAATATATGATCTGCTAAAGAATCACGTGGAAACGTAAGTGCATCACCAAAAATATTATTCAGTTATTTCAGGTGGTTAGCACTGACTTAATTTTTACAATCTCAAAAGTCTAATTTCTATTTTGGCCCATCCATATTAATCTTGGTATTTATACTGCTTGGCATTTTTGATTATATCTGGATATTTGTATTTTTAACTGTCTTGGTCAAGTATTTAATAAAATTGCTCACTGGGGAACAGATTATCTAATGAGTAACCAAACCATCTAGGATTGACAGATTCAAGGTTAACCTTTGGTCAGTGGCAGGTTTCTGATATCCACTTGTCCCTTTGGCATTCTGGCTTAGGGAAGGTTCCTGCATGTGATCTAGAGACCCCCTTAGAATTAAGTTTGAACCACTGTCAGTTCTAACTGCTTAACCAGTAAGTTAATTTTAATTTCTGAAGTTGTCAAAACTCTGCTTGAAATCCTCACACAGTAACCAGCTACCATGTCGAGCTGCCACTCTCAAATGGTTATGGCTCTACTTGAGGATTACTAGGTGTATGGAAGCATGCAGAGCAGAGGGAAGAAAATTAAAGCAAACAGCACTTTCTTAGGAATGTGACTTTGTCAGTTATGATCTTGCATTTTCTTCTCGAGCTGGGAAATTTATAATCCAGACTCTTGTCACAATTGTTTTGATTTGTGCCAACAGCAGTCTGGTACTTAGTTTGCCGTCAGTATTTTTTGCCTCATTTTCTTATGGGTAGTTTCCTGTCAGTATGGCTAAGATCAGCAATTTAGTCACATGAAGGATCACGGGAATAAATAAATCCGCACCATGCTATTAAGAGGTAAATGTATCGTGTGTGTTATTTGATTTGTATTTTTCATGATAAACATGTTTGAAAAAGACTGATGTAGGATCTAGCCTGGCAAATTGAGGTTATTTGGATTTAAGAACTTACAGGATGTACAATTTAATATTCTGACTAGCATATCCAGAGTAACGGATGAAACAATCAGGGATTACTTTGAAGCGCGTCTGTCATTATTGGAGCCTGTGTTTCCAGTAGCTTGTCACCGACTTTGTGAAGGACCAGACTTTGCTTTGGACTTCAACTATAAACCTCAACACAGTTCAGTCGAAGGTAAGTGTGTATACTGCAATATAGATACAAAATCTCCTCATACTGGAAAAGGTAACTTCATTGGCCGATTCAAATAAAAATATTAGGGGGCAACTTTGTGTGATCTCAGTAAAATATCAGCAAGAAATTTCATTTTTTGATTTTGGTTTCTCTGACTTTGAGCATGGTTTCTATAATGAAAATGGCTGTTCTCATTTCAGTGGGTGGGTGGGGGGAACAATAAAACCGAAAAGTTTGAGTGTAAGAAGGTGTGGGCCAACATTTTGGATTTAATCTTTCAAAACTGGGGTAGTCAGACATGGAGCTCTTTAGTACAATTGATCTAAAAAGAATGGAAGGGAGAATCTCCAGTAAATATCAGGTATTCAAAAACATTAACCCGTTTTCTGAACTTTTCCTTTCAAGCTTCTTTATTATCTTAAAACTAGAGCGCACACTGATTTAAGCCTGTTAAATTTTCTCAATGAGGGGAATACAGATTTAAAGTAGTCAGAAGCACATTTACCAGCCTTCTGGCACAAAATAAAAGGCTTAACTGCACTTTAACTTTATATGAATTCCTTTCATTCAACAGGTCTTTTCTATTCTTTCATGGGGTGTGGGCATTACTGACTAGGCAGTATTTGCCCATCCCTAATTGCCCTTGAGAAGATGGTGTTGAGCTGTTGACAGCCTTTAGTGAGGAAGGCGGCTCCAGGATTTTAACTCGGTGACAGTGAAGGAATGGCAGTAAGACTTCCAAGTCTTGGTGGTGTATGACTTCAAGGCAAACTTGCAGGTGGTTGTGTTCCCACTGCATCTGCTGCTGTTGTTCTAGTGGTCGAGATAATGGGTTTGGAAGGCAAATGGTACAGACCATTTGCGTGTCCATCATTTTAAAAAAAATGCTGCTTAAAACCTGTTATTAAATGTGACTATATTGAGCAGTTAGAGTAGTGGTTTGCTGTGATTACCTGTCATTAAATTATTTAGAGCAGGCCCAGTGTTTCAAACTTGCCTCAATTATCTTCGCTGCAATGAAAAAACATCTTTGTGAAGTTTTCCAAGAGAAAATTTTCAAAAGTCTCTCGAACACTTCCTGTTGTGAGCTGCTCTTCTGGCTCCCTGACCATTTCACGCCTTTTTGAGCTGAGGCCCAGATGTTCCTCAGAAGGTTGATACTTGGGAGGAACCCCAGAATATGTGTGAGGTTAAGGGCTGCAAGAACTGCATGATAATTGCCCAGGAAGTTTAAACTTCTGGGCAGTGATGTTGTACATGGAACCATCTGCAACTCTGATTTAAATCCGACACTTTGGATGGTTGCGGACTCTCAGAAGAATAACTACCCAGGAAAAGTTAGGATTAAAAACCACGTTGAACTCTTGGACCCCCTGATGTTGGACCTCACTGGACACTACCGCTCCAAAGACTTAAAAATTCAGCATCTCAATTGGAATGCCCAGAAATAGGGGGGAGTGAATGTCAAGGAGCGAGGTTCCCTAAAGTGATGTCAACAGAAGAGTAGGCTGATTGAGTAACTGAAGTTTTTCAAGATCAAATCAGGGACAAGTGTACTTGAGCTCGGATAGTCTAGGCATTTAAAATGATTCCATTGTTTTGGTGCTGTGTGTACAAAAAAATAACTTGCAGTGAATTTAGAGGTAGATATAAATAATCTAGACTAAAATATGGCAGAGCGGTTTGTGTGTCTGAACTCTAGAACATGGACATTTGTGGGCAGTGGGACTGTTTTGAGCAAAACATCTGCAGTCGATGTCTCGGTCTTGAATCTTTCCTGCTTGGTCACTGAGCTCGAGTTTGCTGGTAACACAAGAAATGTGAACCGCAGTAGACCATATGGCCTGTTGACCCTGCTGTGCCATTCAATAGAGTTATGGCTGACTTTGCTACCTGTTCTCCCTATCCCTTTGTTCCCTGAGAATATCCTAGCCTTGAATGTATTCCATGATGAAGAATTCCAAAGATTCTCAACCCTTTGAGTGAAATATTTTCTCCAAGTCCGTCCTAAATGATCAGCCCTTTGTCCTGAGACAGCGCCGCTGTGTTTTAGATTCCCTGACCAGCAGAAACCATCTCAGCAAACTTGGGTAAATTGCCCAAGAATTGCCCTTCTGTCTCTTCATCCATGTCTTCAGTGTAAATTGTAATAGCTAAAGCCTAAGTACTGGCACTCCACTGCAACTTGAAAATGTCTTGCTTATGCCTAGTGTCAAGCAATCCTTTGTCCATGTTAATATATTGCCCCCAGCTCTGAGAGCCCTTATATTTGCTGTTAAACTTTTGTGTGGCACCTTATTGAATGCCTAACCACATCCACTGGTTCCCCTTAATCTACTTTACTAGTTACATTCTTTAAAAAATTATAATTTTTCAAACAAAATTTCCTGCTTATGTACCGTGTATGCTTTTCAAAGCATATTGTTAGACTTCCTTCATAATAGATGCAAGCATTTTCCCACTGACAGAGGTTAGACTAACTGACCGGTAGTTCCCTGTTTTCTCTCTTCCTCCTTTGTTGAAAGTTTGTGTTACACTTACCGACTTTCAATTTGCTGGGCCACTTGCTGAATCTTAGGAATTTTGAAAAATCTTAGTGCATTCACAATCTTTTTTAGAACCCCAGAGTGTACCTATCAAGCAGTGATTTGTCAGATTTAAGTTTCTATAATACCTTCTCTTGCTGGTATTAATTACCTTAATTTCTTTGCCTTTTTAGCCCTGAGGTTACCCTCTATTTCTGCTATGCAACCTGTCTTCTAATCTGAAGATGGACACACAATATTAATGTCTCTGCCATTTCCTCGTTTCCCATGATAGTTTCTCCTGCCTCTGCTACTAAGGGACAACGATAACATTAGCTACACTCTTCCTTTAAATATAAAAAGCCCTTATTTGTTTCTATATTTCTGGATAGTTCTCTTTTTTTCCCTTTGTTTCTAAAGCACACTCACTCAACTGATCAAAAACTCACAATTTTTATGCTTCTATCTAAATCACTTACCATGCTACCTAACTTAGTGCCATGAAAATAAATCAAAATAGCCAACAAAAATAGATTAAGTAAAAACTCAGAAAGACCCATGTACGACTCACTAAGTCATGGATTGTATAAGATTAAAAGAGGCAGTTTATAGTATTGGAAAGTAGCAAGTCAGAGGATTGGGTGAATTTCAATATAGTCAAATTAGGTCAGTGACTTTGTACTTGAAAACTATTTTCTAAATGGTACAAGTACATGTGTCATTATAACATGCAAAGAAAATCAAAGACTAAT
Organism: Mustelus asterias; assembly: GCF_964213995.1. Lineage (NCBI taxonomy): Eukaryota > Metazoa > Chordata > Chondrichthyes > Carcharhiniformes > Triakidae > Mustelus > Mustelus asterias. The sequence goes on from NC_135810.1 coordinate 84,997,532, forward strand.
GGAATGCTGGCCATCATATCTAGAGGATGTGAATACAAGGGGAAGAAATTATACTTAACAAAGCCCTGGTTACTGAAGTATTGTGATAGGTTTTGGATTTGCAGGAAGGATACACTGGCCCCTGAGGGGGTGAAGCATGAATTTACCAGACTAATACTTGGGCTCCAAGGATTAAATTATGAGGAGAGTTTGCACTAACTTGGGTTGTATTCACTGGAATTTAGAAAGTTAAAAGGTAATTTGGTTGAAGCTTTCAATGTATTCAAGGGCACCACAAAACAGTAAATAAAAAATTTTGTGCTGGTAGGAGCATCTAGAAATACTCTATAAATTAGAGCAAAACCTTTTCAGGTGTGAGGTGAGGAAACACCTCTGCCACCCTTTGTCAAAATTTGGTACTTTGTTCCAAAGGCAATTGATGCTCTCTTTTTAATGATTTTTGTTAACCAAAGGTACAAAAGAGTTGGCGCAAAGGCTTGGGTTGTAAATAAACCATTATAACGTTGAATGATGGCACATGCTCAAGCACTAAAATCTGATATTGAGGGGTTAGATTTCCATCTTCACTTCAGCCTTAAACTGGCTATTACATACAATGGGCAAATCGCATTTGTGACGGCACGTCTGCTGTAAACTGAGTGTATTTGCACTGTTTTGCATGTCTATGGGGGTCAACTAATCCAGGCCACTCTCTGTCTCTAGGGACTGGGATTCTTCTCTTTATCTTTCATGCAAACTTTTATAGCCATGACCACATCGTGGCTAAACTCTGTGGATCCTGCAGTGTTCAGGCTGTTATTCTAAATGATAAATTTCAACTTCCTGTATTTTTGGTAAGTACTCATTCTTTATTTTGTGTTTTCCCAACTTGTCAAACTGTGAGCAAATTTGTTACTTGCTATCTGGGTTTGAAAGTGGCTTTTAAATCAGTGCAATTTTAATTTCCATTGATTTTTTTTTCACTTTTATATTTGGGTAGCTAGTTGAAAATCTATGCTGAATTTGAATTGGAAATGTTATGTTGTTGCATGCGAGTTTTATATGAAGTCCAGGACTTGTTGATTAAAGGCTCCTTTTGCTACCAAAACTGTGGAGTAAACAGATGAGTATTTGTACTTGTGACTCAGTTATGAATCACAATTTTACATTTCAGAGTTGTACCTAGTCTGTTTCTTGGTGGTAATATTGCTGAAAAGAGAGACATGTTGCCAGAGCTTTTCGTTTTGCATTCATCAGGACAAACTCCATGCTAAATTTCAAATGATCACTGCAATTTCCATCTGTTTCCTCTGCTGCTAAAGTGGACAGTGTTTATACTGGTAACTGTTAAAGGTTTTGTAGGCCATGATTCTGAGAAATGGAGACAGGAAATCACTGCCTCAAAAAACTTTCTCATTTTGGTGATATCCAATCAACAGCCTGTCTGTTCAATGATGGTTAGATCGGGTTTCCTCTTTCCAATAGTAATCAGTTTTGCTGTTAAAATCCCAGCTGATGATTTTAAAATTTGATTTAAAAGGGAGTTCCGTGATTTTGACCCAGCGACGGTGAAAGAACAGCAATATATTTCCTAATTAGCATGGTGAGTGGCTTTGAGGGGACTTCCAGGTGGTGGTCTCCTGTGTCTGCTGCCCTTGTCCTTTTAGCTCGTGGCGGTTGTGGTTTTGGAAGATGCTACCTTGATGAGATAATGCAACGCATGTTGTAGATGGTACACACTGTTCCCACTGTGTATTGGCAGTAGAGGGGGTGGATGGGCTGCCAATCAAGTGGGCTGCTATGTCCTGGATGGTGTCAAGTTTATGACTGTTGGAGCTGCACTCATCCAGATAACTGGAGAGTATTCACACTCCTGCCTTCTGCCTTGAGGAATCAGAAGATTTTACACTCAGCACGGTTTCTAACTTCTGACTTGCTGTTATAGCAACAGCAATATGGCTAGTCCAGTTCAGTTTTTGGTCAGTCGTAGGGATTCTTCAGCTCCATTTCACCTACAAATATTTCTGGATCTTGATGTACTAGAAAAACAACATTTCACCAATGTTGGTGACTTGTGATTGTTCTCATTAGTCTAAATATACATTGTTTTTGATCATAATCTAAATTTAATGCTGAAAAAAATGTTTGACAGCTTTTTAATATGTTGAAATCTAGCTTGACCAATTTAATTTGTTTTTGTTTTCCAGGATAGTCATTTTATTTATTCCTTCAGTCCAGTGCCTGGCACTAATAAATTATTTATTAGACTTGCGGAAGCACCTACTGCCAAGGTAGGCATATTTTAACATATTAGAGTAAAACTCTCAAAAATTAAACCGTAACATTTTGAAAGCGTAAAATGCTTTAATCACAATTACAGACCATCTATGGAATCTAATGGGAATCAATCAAAATTGGTTTATTCCTGCTGCAAGGTTACTTTTGACTCTTAATATGAACTATAAATACTTGTATATTAACTTGCCTGTTGTGATATTGTAATTTGAACATGTAGAGGAGTGACCCATTTTCCTTGCTTCGTCCAAAAATACTGACTCTTCTGGTTCTGTGACTGGTGCTAACCTCTACCAGTTGGATGCTCTTCATACATTGATGTAGATATTGTGTTGGTAATTCAACTATTCAACCCAGTATTATCCTTGTATGTCTGCATATGCAGCCATTTATGGCGCACGAGAAGGCTGTTTGGCCCATCAAGTCCTTGCCAGCTCTCTGCAATCTAGTCAGTCCCACATCCTGTTCGATGCCCACAGCCCTGCAGATTTATTTCTTTATAAATTGAAATCGTTGATTGTTTCTGTTTCCATCGCTTCCTTGGGCAGTGAGTTCCAGCTCATTACTATTCACTGCATAAAAAGGTTCTTCCTTGCATACCCCCACATCCATTGCCCAAAACTCTACATTTGAGTCTGCTAGTTCTTGTACGATCAGCTAAAGAGACAATGCTTTCCTTGTCCAAATTCATTATCTTGTACAGTTCTATCAACTCTCTCCTCTTTTTCTCCTTTGTTTCAAGGAGAACAAACCTAGCTTTTCCAATTCACCCTTGTCACTAAAATCCCCCATCCCTAGAACTATTCTGGTAAATCTCATCGGCACCTTTCATCTCACTAGTTGCCACTCCTCCAAGTTTGGCATCATCAGCAAATTTTGAAATTCTACTCTATTCCAAGAGCCAAGTTTTTTTTTAATGTACATGGCAAATAAAGCAGTGATCCTTGCTCTGACCCTTGGGTAACACTACTGAATTCCATCCTGAAAAATAACAAATTTATCTTGACTTGTTGTTTTCTGCCTTTTGCTCAATTGGATGAAAAGTTGGTGTCTGACCCTCCCATTCCATGAGCCCCAGTTTTGTTAGCGTCTCCTGCCAATGCAAGATTGCCACTGATGCCTGTCTGCATATGCGCACTGGTCTGTACATGCACAGAAAACCAATGATGCCATTACACTGCACCCAGCCTGCCAAAGCTATCACATTTTGCACTAAAATGTGAATTTTTTGGTGATGTGAATTAAGCAATGTAAATTGGAGCCAACATTGTTGGCTTGTTAGCTTGAATTTAAGTAATTTTCAATAAGGATGCAGTGTGGAATGTGGGTTTCTGGGGAATCTGGCCAGAGCTCCTGTCACTGGAGGAAAGGAGAAGTGGATTTCTGGGGCGGGGCCTGTCACACAGACTCTGACCTCAAGCAGTGAGTTTGGGCTGAGCAGTTAGGTGAATTTTACAAATAAAATGACAATGAACATTGTTAAAGTAAATGAGACTTGCAGAAGTTGTTGGTGCATTAAAATCACTTTTTGATTGGTATACATTAAGCAGACATTAACTACCTACCAATGATGTAATTGAATTAAACACTAGAACAGAATGTGCATGGCAACAAAGTCTTTTGTATGGCACTTGGCCAAACACTTTTTAAAAATCCACAAGGATTTCTCAGTTACTTCATTGATAAGCTGAAACTCCCAACTGCCTGTTTCCCTGACACCTTACCTACTATTGATTAAACTAATTGGCCTGTTCTTGTATCCTTTCTTAACTAAGGATGTCACTTTTGCCCCCCCCCCCCCCCATACCCCTTGGAAGCCCTTCCGCAATAGAACATAGAACATAGAAAGCCACAGCACAAACAGGCCCTTCGGCCCACAAGTTGCGCCGATCACATCCCCACCTCTAGGCCTATCTATAGCCCTCAATCCCATTAAATCCCATGTACTCATCCAGAAGTCTCTTAAAAGACCCCAACGAGTTTGCCTCCACCACCACCGACGTCAGCCGATTCCACTCACCCACCACCCTCTGAGTGAAAAACTTACCCCTGACATCCCCCCTGTACCTACCCCCCAGCACCTTAAACCTGTGTCAATCTTCATTAAGTGAACTGAGATGTAAGCCATTCAGTCTAGGTGACTTATCTACCCTTCTATAGCCAGTCTAGCAGTACAATCCCACCCTATCCATAGCCTCTAACTCTTTTGTTGATATTTTAAAGCTATTCCTCCTTCTCTCTAAATAAAGTATTCACAGTGGGGGGTCACATGGGTAATGATCAAGCATTGAATTCCTATTGATTTGATTTGCACACTTTAGGAATCCATGCTAGTGATAGTTTAATTTGCCAAACTTGTAACATTTTTAATTAGGTCAGCTAATGCTGGATTCCGCTTTTGACCTGAATGATTTACTTCTGTGGTTAAATGAATTCTTGCCACATCGGAAATGGCTGCTTATGTCAGTGTTGTCATTGAGCAATCTGAAAAGCTCAGAAATGGCATTTGGTTAACTTGATTTTATATATAGCTAATTTCAACATTAGTAGTTACCTTTTCCTCCCCTTCACTGACTTTTTCTTGAAATACAATTGTGACTAATCTGCCTTTTCACTTATTGTTTCATGGACAGCAAATTTCTCTGTTGCTGTTCCACATCTAGAATGAATGTTCAAACCTGTTTGCTATTCTTTGGGATTGTTGTAACTTAACAGCTTGAGTTGAATGGATTAAATAACTAGATACCTCCTCTTAAGCTACAAGTTTATGCTAAAGAATGGTTTTGCAAGTAAAAACAGAAAATGCTGGAATATCTCGGCAGGTCTGACAGCATCTGAGGAGAGAATAGAGCTAATGTTTCAAGTCTGAATGACTGTACTGTTACGAAAGGTTATCGACTTGAAATGTTAACTCTATTCTCTCCACAGATGCGGTCAGACCTGCTGAGATTTTCAGCATTTTGTGTTTTGGTTTCAAATTTCAGCAGCTGCTTTTAACTATAGTTTCACAAATCCCAGCAAGCTTGTGGTGCTTCATTTGAAGTGGGCATCCTTAATCTTGCAGAACAAAGTGAATTAAATATTTGGCCATAGCTAGAATTAGTGATTTCCAATAGTGTCTTTGCTCAAAACCCATGAGGATCAGGAATGCCAGTTGTTCACAAGCATTAGTAGCAAAGCCTAGAAGTTGTCTAACTCAGCAGTTCAGGTTAGAACATTACTCTCTCTGTTTTTAATACTTTAGACCATTAAAATATGCTGAAGTGTGTTGGTATATTACCACTTTCTAATGCAATGTTGCTTTTGTTTCAGGTAAAGCTGCTTATTTGTGCATATAGAGTCCAACTCCAGTGAATAGATGGCCACAATGCAGTTTTTGTACCTGTGGGTTAATCATAATTATGGACAGATGTGAGCATTGTTTTTTCACGTATGGCTCCTCCTGGATAGTTGGGATTTTATGCCGAAATGTTTCTGTCTGGAAATTGTTATAAACAACTTCAGAAAACTTATTAGTTACTGTATTGTTTTTAAAGTTGTCTTTTTGTAGGTAGCAGTCAATATTGTGAAGAGATAGCTGGTGCAGTGTCATTTGCCTATGTAAATCCTGACTGTATATACAGACTTTCCACAATGTGGAATGGAGTAGGGAGATGCTCCAGATTGAATATTTATGAAAGGTACACACAAACAAGTTGATACCTTTTTTTCCTCTTATCAGGCTACTGCACCTCTAACTAGGTACTGAAGCAGATCTGAGATTGGTTAATTATTTTACTCGGGTCCGCTCTTGTAACTTGCCATTGTGGGATGGAGGGGAAGTGGATGGATCTGCTTTGAAACCCTCACCCCTGTACAGTACAGTAGAAACACCAACGTGAGGCCAGGGTTGATTTCATCTTTCAGGGAATCACATATGTGAGCCCATAACTATCATTTTATCATAGCACATTTTCACTGGTGTTCCACCTTTGCTAGTTTTAGGTTTTTTGTATTTATGAATTTGTATAGTGTATCATGGTACAGAACTACATTTTAAACTTTAAATATTCTGGCATTCCTTTTAGAAGTCACTATATATAGACCTTGTCAAATAAATCTGACAACATAGTTCATCTAGTGGGATATGCAAATACCTAAGTTACAAAACTGATTTTTCTTTTTGAATGTGAATTTACTTGTGTTCTGTTATCAGTTAGGAACCATTTATTCATTTTATTTGTTTATACTCAAGTTTTTTTGTTCTTTACAAACACATGTTGTAAACTCATGTTGACATTGTTAGAATGGCCTTTGATAAAAGCTGTTACAATGGTTCTTAGTTTATTGTTTTATTTAAAAGGCAAGCACTGGTATGGTACAGTAATTACTGTAAAACATATTGCATGCTTTAATGAACATTTTTACACTACATACACAACTCCAGAATGTGCCTTGCTATTCTATCACTAGTTATGTTGTATGTGAACTACCAATATGTGCCTAAACTATAGCAAGTGCTACCAAAAATGCTGACTTGAGGAATGTGATTATTGTGAAAGTTTTGTTCTATCCCATGTAAAACCTAAATTCTTTATTGATCTTTTGTAAATTTCATGTAAAATATAATTTCTAATGTTTTAAGAATGTACTTTGGTATTAATCTGTTAAACACAAAATCCCACATTTCCCAAAAGGGAAAATGATCAACTTAAGCCTTGGGCGAGTTATAAGGACCATTGTCACAACATTTTGGCTATATTATTGCATGAAAATATCACTAGTTTCAGCAAGTCCTGTGGTAATAAGTGAAATAATTCCCTTGTAGAGGAAAGTTGCTTTTCATCCACTTAATTCCCTGCCTGACCAAAAAAAGTTTCTGAAGACTTCGCATATGGAAAGAAATCTTATTGTATTTGTTGCAACTTTTAGAAAAAAAATACACAGGAGCAATAATTTTAATCATTTTATTTAGTCTGGTGCTTTTTTTCCTTAAATTAAAACAATCAAGCTATAAAACCAGAAGTTTGATACTTTTTAGTCAGTTTTTTTTACTGTAAATGACACTTAAAGACAGTAGCCTTTCAATTCTTCCAGAACCAGTCCAACATTACTCTAGTTCCCTGAGGATGTTCTATCCTTTTCTTAACTTCAGAATTATTTTCACCAAATTTCTCTAGTGACTTCTCCCTCTAGCTTTTCCAGCCTAATTTTTGGTTCTTTCCAATGTAAATAAGCTTCTACCCATGTTCTGGATTTTCAGCCTAGAGTTGCTCTTTCTCCTTTGGATTCCAATGGACTGAGTTTTCTGGGAAATCTTGGAAATGGAGAGGGGACAGATTTCCATTGTGAATGAGATGGGCCTCGTATCCAGGTAGATTCTGATTAGCTGTCCTTGAGGCTTCATCTTGTAAATAAATGAACAGTTTAAAGCACAACTGTTTACAGCCCAACATTCCCAACACCCTTGAGAGACAATCTTTATCCAGTACAGCCATTGTCTCCACACATGAACACTTTGCACCTTACCAGTAAAAAAAAACCTGAACCCACTTCAATCTCTAACAATCAAGCCACATGGCCTGCTGTTAGACTTCAGAAGCCATCTGACACACTTCATTTTACCTTAAGTTGAAAGACATGGTCCTTATCTTTTGTAACAAGTGCATGCAGTTATGTTCCCATTAGAACCAATGGCAAGATGTTATATTCTCTGCAGGACCTTTCCTGTAAAAGAAAAACCCTTTAAGTTTAAATACTGTATTATACAAATGAAATATCTTTCTGCTATCTCAGCTAACTTGCCGCTTCCTGTCCAGTAGAGGGAGGAAGTTAGTGGAGTGGTTAGACAGGTTTCAAGATCAGGGGGAGGGGAGGCATTCAGTGATGTGATCATGCCTCACCTGGTTCAACAATGTGTGGGTGGGGGAAGAAAAATGATTCTATTCAAACAGTGCTTGCTGAAGATGTCAAATTTAGCAGTCTGCCAACACTACAATTTGCTGTCAAATCCCTGAACAAGGAATGAGTTGGAGACATCCAATTCCAGTAATGATAATTTGTGCCACTTCATTGTCTATAATTGCAAGATTCGAGAAGCACATTTATGGAACGGCAGTTTTCAGTTCACAACTGAATTTCTCTTGTTGGACCCTTGGTTCTATGATATTTAGTAATTGGATGAAACAGGGGCACTGAATAAAGGGGCATTTGGTCACTCAATTTAAAATGCACCCCAAATACAAGTTCCTCATTCCAAATGTACAAGACTAAAACACATTTAAAGTAGCAAACATCTGTTTACCTTGTACTATTAATCAAATTCCAAACACTTACCCAATGTGCCAGATGGTGTTGCATTCAAACAGCTCATCAATGGAGAGGATTTGAAAGTGTCATCCGTCTGTTGTTAACATGAAATTACCTAGAAATGGAAAGATTGAGATTGAGTAATAAAAAGGAGCATAACTACTGAAATGCTATTTAAGGTGTTTATGGATTAAATTGCAAAAAGACAATCACATACATATGGGAGACAATTTGACTCATCTTGACTTTACGGATCTTCCCATTCTTCCTATAACCCATATACTATTATTTCTAGTCACTCTCTTGCCCTTATTGTTAATCAAAGCCAGAACTGATGATTTTCCCCATGTCTCCATACTTTTTGCAACCCTATTTGCTTCTATATCAGTCCCTGGAATAAATGCTCTCGTTGCTTTCAAGCTCCCAACTATGTAACCTTTGTATCTCAATTTTCCACAATACTTCCATTAAGGGGAGGCGGCAGTGTTGCTAAACTAGTAATCCAGAGACTTGGGGGTAATGCTCTGGGGATGGCAGATGGTGAAATTTGAATTAAGAGTCTACTGCTGACTATGAAACCACTGTCGATTGTCATAAAAATCCATCTGTCCTTTAGGGAAGGAAATCTGCCACCCTTACCTGGTCTGGCCTACACGTGACTCCAGACAGACAGCAATGTGTTTTTAGAGTCCTATGGACCCGGACCCCAAGGTCCTTCTGATCCTCTACCGTACTAAGAGTCTTTCCCTTTATATTGTACTCCTTCATCCCATTCGACCTGCCAAAATGGACCACTACGCATTTATCTGGGTTGAAGTCCATCTGCCACTTCTCCGCCCAGTCTTGCATCCTATCTATGTCCCTCTGTAACTTCTGACATTTCAAAGAACAGTTAGGGATCAGCGACACTCACATCCCCTGAACCATTTTTAAAAAACTAATTCCCAGTTACCTCCAACTTTTATGCCCTAGTCCCCCTGGAAGCATTATTCTTTCCAACCATAATTGTTCCATCTAGTAATATTCATCTTTGCTCAACATCTAGTTTAGCCATCATCACTTCATCTGGTCAAGCACAATTTGACTTTTACCCTGCAAAAGTTGCTCTCTATTCCTTATTTTGTCCAGTAACAACTTTCTCCATAAGCCCTTCTTCCATAGAACCATAGAAAAGTTACAGCGCAGAAAGAAGCCATTCAGTCCACTGTCTCTCTGCTGGCTGAAAAATAAACTAGCACCTTGGTGCAGATCCAGATACCTTTTGAGCGAGTTGAGGGTTTCTACCTTAATCACTAAAGCAGCCAGCATATTGTAGATACTCATCACCCTCTGGTTGTCATGTTTCCTCTAATCAGTCCACCAGTCACCTTAAATCTGTACCCCCTGGTAACTGACATCTCTGCCAGGGGCAACAGATCATTTCTACTCGTCACCTCTCAGCCTCCTCTTATCCAAGGAAAACAACCCTAGCCTATCCAATCTTTCCTCATATTTGCGAGCCCTAGTAAATTCTTGCAATTCCCCTGGACTCAAAGTGGTGACCAGAACTGTTGACAAAATTTTGGCTGTGGCCTTACCAGCATTACATTCCTGCTTTTGTATTTACCTCATCCAATAAAGGAAAGCCTTCCATAAACTTATCCACCTATCTTGCTGCCTTCAGAGACCTGTGGACATGCACTCCAAGGTCTCTCACTTCCTCCCATTTGTTTATCCTCATCAAATACATTACCTCATCTCTGGACTGAATTCTATTTGCCACTTTCCATCCACTCAACCAAAACATCGTTCTGGAGCCCACAGCTAGCCACCTTCTTCACTATCAACTACAATACCCTCAAACTTCAAGGTGCAAATTCCAGACCTTGGTCACTAAGGATCAATGCCTTTTATTTAGCTGCCTGAACTATGTACCCCCATTCCTTTCCCACCAAACCTCTGGCATTACCCCCTCTCCCCCATACTTACCCTTTCTCTAATTTCTTTTGTGACTCCCTTCATACTCTGAACTGATTTCACCAATGAGGCTAATCTCCTGCTCCATTAACCCCAGTGTGTGTAATCTCCCAGCAATTTGAACCTTGACAGCCAGAGACATGCTGTTTGAGATGATCTGCCAGTTGTTGCAACGTATGGCTTAATGACCTGGCATCACACCAGCACTGAAATTCATATAACATGTTACTGGAGAGAACTGACTGTTCTCAACCGAGCCATCTTGCAAAGTTCAGAACATAATGTCTAATGTTAGATGTGACTTTGCAACTGAGCAGCACTTCTGAACAACTGAATGTGCTAAGAATTACACTAACTACCAACTTGAGATTTAGTCAGGCTTGCAATGTCAAAAGAATATGTCCAGACATGGCACTTTTTTTTGAAGAAACAAGAGCACAGGAGAAACAAGCCCCCGGTATGTTTGCCATGGCAGTGTCTCAACCAGTATGTGCCAAACAATCAGCACCATTTTTCTCATGCTGTATAAATTGTTCTTCCCTTTTGAGATTTAGCATTCTTATGCCTCTCCTTGTGAGTACAAGATGAAAATCTTAGCATATCTTTTTTCAGTAATAATGAAGTTCTATACTACCATACCAAAGTTAGATTTGTCTGGCAGGACCAGTTACAGATCCATGATCGGCTAATAATTCAAATCACTCCATCCTTGTGGTGATTTCCAGACAACAGCTGTTAGGCTAACTATACGCTGCTGCTTTTCCTGTCACCTTTCTTAAACAAGTAGAATGACAATTTTCCAATCTAAAGAAATGGTTTCCAAATTGAAAAAACAGATTAAAGTTGGACCATTTTAATGAAGAGTTTGTTCTCAGTTATTTAAAATCCAAGGGTATAAACCATCTGGTCCTGAGGATTTGACATTCTTTAGTGCCATTTTCTTTATTACAGCAATTTTGTTTACATTAATTTAGGAGAGAGCCTGTCCCTAAATCAACATTAGTTTGCTTGGGACTGAATAGTAATGCTACCCTCTTCCTCTACACAATTAATGGTGTAAAGTAATTTATTCCATGTTCACCATTTCCCTATTCACCGACACCAAACATCAAATCTTCCTGGCCCCCATGCTAGCTGGCTTTGTAATGGTTCTTCTGCTCATCACCACCCCCCCCCCCCCCCCCCCAACCAAAAAAACACCCGTGACATTTTGGTCCTTGCAAACTGCCACCCCATCTTCATCCCTTCCCCGTTTCCTCTCCTCGTTTCTTGAATTGTTGTTCAATCTGTACCCATTTTTCTCAATGTCATATTTGAATTGTGATTAACATGGTGGCAGAGTGGTTAGCACTGCTGCCTCTCAGCACCAAGGTCCCAGGTTCAATTCCAGCCTTGGGTCACTGCAAACTCCACACACATTCTCCCTGTGTCTGCGTGGGTTTCCTCCCACACTCCAAAGATGTGCGGGTTAGGTTGATTGGCCATGCTAAATTGACCCTAGCGTCAGGGGGATTAGCAGGATAAATGCGTGGGGTTACGGGAATAGGGCCAGGGTGGGATTATGGTTGGTATAGACTCGATGGGCCGAATGGCCTCCTTCTGTACTGTAGGGATTCTATAAACAAGTAGCAACTGTCCTAATCAAAGTCACAAATTGCATTCTTGCTCCTTTGACTTCCCTACTCCTTTGTTGTCCAATTGAATAGCATTATCCTCAAAATTGTCAAACCATAACCAAAGCATCTCTAGCAAAGTTGTTTCTTTCTCTCCTCCAGCCCCATCCCATTAAATCCAGTGGCCCGCTACACATTATCCCTAAAACAGCATCATCTAAAATGCCTACTTCCACTGTTGCAACATTGCCTGCATCCTTCTGCCCACCTGCTGCAAAAATACAAATCAAGCCCTTTTTACCTTTGGACACTTCTGAATGCTCTTTTGACTGCTTCCCATCCTCCACACACCTCAGCTACCCTTGTTCTATATTGGGGTTCCCAAACTGAGTTGTCACACCCCACCCACCCACTGTTGCGTGTTCTGTGGCAGCTGTTGCTGCTATGGAGTTCACTGGTATATAAAAGCTGTGTGGCCCTTTAAGTCCTTGTATCTTTTGGCGGGCGTGATGTAATGGACTACTAAGGCCAGATTGCTGTTGCTGCAAAAAAACTTGTGAACAGGTAGGTGCCCGTTTTCCTTTGGTAGAAACCGTACCTGTTCATTAACTTCCCCAAAGCTCAACTGTCCCTCCCCACCCACCCTTCACAGTAGGAAGAAGTTTGGGAAGCACTGTTCCACAATGTTCACACAGTGCTTTCTGGTTCACAATGCCTCTCATTTAAAATTCTCATGTTCACATGCCCAGCCTAGCTCTTCCCCATCTCCAACTGTTAATGATGCATTCATCCAACTTTGGCCTCTTGTACATCGATCACTCCCTTCACCCCATCCTCAGCAGCCATGCCTGTAAACGTGTGGGCCTTAAGCTCTGAACTTCTCTCTGCTTTGACTAAATTGTCTCCTTATAATATATCCTTTGACTTTTGATTTTCAACTAAAGACATTATATAATTTAGCTGTTCACCTTTCCATGGTGCTTCATTCCTCCATCACATCTCAGTACCTAATGAATGATTTTGCAGAGTTGCCTCCACAATTATACCCAGAATAGCATTCTAGGGATAAAAAACCACTTGCAATCAGACTTAGTTGTCCGTCACCAGATTCCCCAATCCCATTGTCTAGAAGTAATGGCTAAAATAATATACCATAATAACATCTTCTTTTCCACACCAGCATAACTGGCATTTGTGTAAATCTTTAACATTAGAAGGCACAAAAATGATTTAGAAACAGTAACCAAAACTTTAGGTAGAGGTGCAGGAGAAAGTGGTGAGGTAGCAAAGTTTAGAGCTAGATGAAAATACTGGAGTCTGAATGGGAGTCAAGACTGTTCATAGCTCAGCATTCACCACACCCCTCCCTCCCCCAGAGCTGCTGATGATGCTAGGTTTGTGTTCATACTTTGCATTACCTGAGCTTGGTCATATGTCCTTACCCTTCCGTAACCAGGACTCAGACTTGCACTCTAATTTTTAAAATTAAAGTCAGCTTTTTAAACATAAACAGGTAGTTTATTTTCAGATATTCACCCGGAACGATTTTCCAATCCTAATATTTGGGTCAGTCTATTCTGTACACTATTGTATCAATGCCCTCTCCGAATGGGGTTCTGAAAGTTGCACATTAACCATGATCTCACTATTGTGTTATACAAATGTATTTATCATTTGCTTTTATGTGTTTGCAAGTACAAAATGAAAATGCTGCTGCCACTTCAACATTTATATAGCACCCTTAATGAAGTGTCCTAACAATATCAAACAAAGTATGACACTGAGCCACAGAGATAATGGATCAAATGACAATCCCTTCAAGCCAGGAATCAACCAAGTGAACTGTTTTCAACGCAAGCAAAGAGACCATAATGATACACAGTACCCATGTGCAGTCTCACCAATTCTTGTTAAAGCTGTAAGAAGACTTCCCCATTTTAATGCTCCATCCCCTTTCAATAAAGGCCAACATTCCATTCACCTTTAATTACTTGCTGTATCTCAGAATTGTTACAGCACAGGAGGCCACCATTTGGTTTATCATGTGTGTCAGATCTCTGTGGCAGCAATTTACCTAGTGAGCCCCTCGCCCTGCACATTCTTCCTTTCCAGGTGGCAATCTAATTCTCTCTTGAAAACCTTGATTGAACCCATGTCCACAATCTGCATTCCAGATCCTAACCACTTACTGCATGAAAACATTGTTCCTCGTGCCACCATAAGCTTCTATTGCCAATTTCCTTAAAACTATCCTCTTGTCTTCCCATCAATGGAAAGAGTTTCTCCCCATCTACTCTATCCAGACCCTTACGATTTTGAATACTTATGTCAAATCTCTCAACCTTCTCTCCCCAACTCCTGCAATTTATTTAATTGAAATTCCTCATCCCCAGGAGTTCATGAATCCTTTCGGCACCATCTCCAATGCTTTTTCATTGTTCCCAAAGTGTGGCACCCAGAACTGGATGCGAAAATCCAGTTGAGAACAAACCTGTGTTCTGTACAAATTTAACATGTGCTCTAATTATTAAAGTCCAAGAATACTGTGTGCTTTATTAACTGCTCTCTCAACTTGCCCTGCTACCTTCAATGATTTGTCCTCTTATACTTCCAGGTCCTGTTGCCCCTGCAACCCTTTGTCTCTCCACGTTCTTCCTATTGAAATGAATCACTTCACACATCTCTGCACTGAATTTCATCTGCCACTTGTCCACCCATTTCACCAACCTGTCCATATCACTTTGAAGTTCTGCACCATCCTCCTCAGTTCACAATGTTTCCAAGTTTTCTATGATCTGCAGATTTTGAAATAGTGTCCTGTACACAGAGGTCTGGATCATTAATATACATCAGGAAGACCAAGACACCCAATATCGACCCTGGGAAACTCCACTACAAACTTTCCTCCAGTCTGAAAAACATCCATTATGTTTCCTGTCACTCAGTTATTCCCGTGTCCATGCTGCTACTGTCCCTTCTATTTCATGAGCTATACCTTTGCCTGTTACTTGTCCATTGTGCAGCACAATTATTTCTAGAATTTTCCCTACCACTGGGGCTAAACTGACTGACTAGTAGTTGCTGGGTTCATCTTTGCACCCGTTTTTCGAACAAGGGTTTAATACGTGCAATTTCCCAGTCCGCTGGCATCACCCAAGTTTAAGGATGGCTGATCGTTCCAATTCCTCCTTCCCTGCTCCCCAAAAGCAGGTAATGTACATTGGCAAATGTGGCTACAACATAGTCTGTCCTTTCATGGAAATCACTATAGTGGTTGCGGCCCTAGCGTCGATTCCTATGACACTCCACTAGTTTCCTGTTAGTTAACCATGCTAATGTATCACCTTCAACACCATCTTTTATGCGGCAGCTTATTGAATGCCTTCAGGAAATCCAAATACTCATCTTTTATCCACCTGGCTTGTTATTTCCTCAAAGTCGAATAATTTAGTCAAACATAATTTCTCTTTCACGAATCATGTTTACGTGTTAAGATTTTTTTTTAAAAAAAGTGTCCTGCTAATGCATCTTTAATAATTAATTCAAACATTTTTCCAGTGACAGATTTCAGGCTAACTGGCCGTTAGTTTCCAGTTTTCTGTCTCCCTTCTTTCTTGAAGGGAGGTATTAGACTTGTGATTTTCCAATCTACTGGGATCTTTCTAGAATCTAAGGAATTTTGGAAGATTATTTGGAATATGATCAAAGGAGCAGGAGTTGAGTCCCATGGAAAAGAGTGAGCATGAGGGGAGAAGGGAGAAAAACTAGAGGAAAGTGAAAGTTAGGGCAGTGCAGAATATTACAAAGTTTGGCTGGCTGGGCTAGTGGAGGGGAGGCAGCTGATTGATAAAGGAGTCCTCGAGCTCTTCACAGTCATTGTTGGATTGAGGCTGGAAGGAACAGGGGAGCCAGTGTTTTAAGTGGCATAGCTAGAGCAGACAGTGGACGGCAGAACTATACCCTTTCATGACCATTGTACATAAGGGAGCAGGGATGAGGCCTGTACCAGGGGACCGGCCAGGATCAGAGACAGCAATGATATTGTTAGTGACTACATCAAAGGTGGAGGATTCATTACTTCAAATCATTCCACTGCAAGCAACACTTGGTTACTCTAACGCAGTTCCCTGCACCAACCAACTTTTCACCTTAGAAAAAGAGAGTAGTGTACATTAGAAATAAATAAAAGATTGACTAAAAACAAAGACCAAAGTAAGCATCCAAAACTTACTTGAAAATTGTACTGCATTTACTTTCATCACTGTTATTACATTAACAAAGTAACTCCTATGTGGCTTGGCATATATATTTTGAAGCCTCAGACTGACAGCATGTACTGTGTGTTGTGTGCTCTATGTAATGCTCTGCAATATAATTTTTTTTCATGCAGCAAGCGGTTAGGGTCTGGAATGCTCCGCCCGAGAGGTGTGGTGGAAGCAGATTCAGCTGAAGCATTCGAAAGGGAATTAAGACTGTCATTGAGATGGTGCATGGTTACAGGGAGGAGGCGGTTCACATTTGCGTCAAACTTCATTTGCCAACTAATTGACCATTTTGAAAATTTATCAATGTTGACCTGTAATTACAAAAATAGAATATAGAAACCCTACAGCGTAGGAGGAGGCCATTCAGCCCAGAGTCTGCACCAACGACAATCCCATCCAGGCCCTATCCCCATAACCCCTCATATTTACTCTGCTAATCCCTCTAACCTATGCATCCCGGGACACTAAGGGGCAATTTAGCATGGCCAATCAACCCAATCCACACATCTTTGGAGTGTGGGAAGAAACCGGAGCACCCGGAGGAAACCCGTGCAGACACAGGGAGAATGTCCAAACTCCGCACAGACAGTGACCCAAGCCGGGAATCGAACCCGAGTCCCTGGAGCTGTGAGGCAGCAGTGCTAACCACTGTGCCACCATGCTGCCGCTAACTAGTTATTTTCCTCCTCAGTAATGACCATCTTCTCCCTATCCATCACCAATTTGGTGTCTAAATGCAAATTTAAAACTTGTCCTTTTGACTTCAAAGTCCAATTTAATGAATTATGAAAACCACTGGTCCCATCACCGCTTCCTACCTTCTGCCACTCTGACTCGGCACTCTTTACTCCCACTCTCTGCTTTCTGTTTTGAAGCCATCTAGCAATTCATTTTGTGACTTATCCCCTTACCCCACATTCTCTAAACTTATTTATTAGACCCATCACTGTATTGTTTAAACAAATAAAAATTAATGATCTTGTGTTAATTAAAATGATTCACCTATTAGTACAGTACTTCTCTACAGCTTCTGTATTGTGTAATCTAGGAATTATCCACTTTTGAATTATATTAGAATGCACATTATACACCAATTTCACACACAAACTTAATTTCTTGAAATGTGGTTTAAACTGCTCAGTCTTCAATATCAATACATCAAGTAATATTTGTGCCAGGCAATGATCATCTTCACCAAGAGACAATCTAAACATTTCCCCATGGCATTATCTTAACTGAATCCCCCACTATCAATACCATGGGAGTTATAATTGACCAGAAACTAAACTGGAGCAGCCATATAAATACTGTGGCTACAGCACCAAGTCAGAGGCAAGGAATTCTGCAGCGAATGACTCGCCTCCTGACTCCCCAAAGCCTGTCGACCATCTATAAGGCACAATACAAGGCACAAGTCAGGAGTATAATGGAATACTCTCCATTTGCCTCACACACCCTCCAGCAACTCAAACATTCACTCCCGCAACACTAGCAGCATGGACCATCTACAAGATTCACTATAGCTCCTTTGACACTACTTTCCAAACCCGTGACCTCCAGGCAAGGGCAGCAGATGCATGGGTAACACCACTACTCACATGACATCCTAACTTGGAACGATATCGTCGTTCCTTCACTGTCATTGGATCAAAATCCTGGAACTCCCTAACAGCACTGTGGGTGTACCTACACCTCAGGGACTGCTGCGGTTCAAGAAAGGAGCTCAACACCACCTACTCGAGGGCAATTAGGGATGGACAAACGCTGGTCTAGCCAGTAACGCTAACAACCGTCAAAGTTAAAAAACTTTCACTACAGAATCAAATCAAAGACCTGTTGCATTTTAATTTGTATACTTTAACAGAAGTAGCTTTTAATCCAACTGAAAATAAATTTTATTTAGAGACCATTGTTCTAAACATTATCTAAACTATTGCTACACCAACGTGGATGCTGTAATTGCTGATATTTTGGTTTGTTTTCACTGGTAAAGTAACCAAGACAATTTCGGATAATGCAGAAAAGGAAAAACTAAATGAGGCAAATCAAAGTAACAGCTCCTTGAAAAGAATTTGTGTATACAATACTATTTGAAAATGAACTTGGTATTGAAATGGAAGCATCACTTCCTTCAAACAAAATTGCATTTTCAGAATTGACCTGATTGCTGATCAATGACAGTAACAGGTCTAGACACTGAACAGTAAAGGAGTCGAGTGTGGCCACTTTCCCAGGACAAGGGATTTTTTTCTCAGTTTTAAGTTCCAAAAAGTTCATTGCGTCTTTATTTCTTAACTCATTTACATGTGATGCAATGCTTGGGAACAACACAATCAAAAGTGGTTCTTGAATTTTCTGGAACTAAGCAAATTATGCGCTTTTTCACTTGTCACAATATATTAAACTTCTTGACAGGAGTAAATTACAATAATTTCATTGCAAGGTCAGTCATTAAACCAAGTTAGACTCATTTTATGAGGTGACTAAAAAGTTACATTACCATACATAAAACTAAGTTTGATGTTTTAAGTTTTAGATTTTTTTATTCCTACACCATTTTTGAATAAGAAAAAGCAATGTCAAAGCTACCAGTTTTGCATAAAATACAGTAGGCAGTTTATGAATTACACACACCTGGCTACCCAAGAGCCCTGATCCATTAGCAGTGTTGATTTACCTGCATTATGCTCATTACAAATGTCACAAATCCAAAATATTGCATAATGAGTTGTAATTACTAAATTAGAAGTAATCCCTTTTGTTTTACAATCCCAATGTCATCATTTAATTAATTCAAGATCTCACTGTTGAAGTCGATTTCTCTGGCAAACCGTATTCTAGGTG
The DNA here is from genome assembly GCF_964213995.1 of Mustelus asterias. Taxonomy (NCBI): domain Eukaryota; kingdom Metazoa; phylum Chordata; class Chondrichthyes; order Carcharhiniformes; family Triakidae; genus Mustelus; species Mustelus asterias. Next base: position 85,016,772 of record NC_135810.1, read on the forward strand.
TGGTCTCACCAAAGGCCTGTGTAACTGTAGCAAGACTAGTATTTCTTGTAATCCAATCCCCCTTATAATCATAGAATCATAGAAACCCTACAGTACAGAAAGAGGCCATTCGGCCCATTGAGTCTGCACCGACCACAATCCCACCCAGGCCCTACCCCCATATCCCTACATATTTTACCCACTAATCCCTCTATCCTACGCATCTCAGGACACTAAGGGGCAATTTTTTAGCATGGCCAATCAACCTAACCCGCACATTTTTGGACTGTGGGAGGAAACCGGAGCACTCGGAGAAAACCCATGCAGACACAAGGAGAATGTGCAAACTCCACAAAGACAGTGACCCAAGCCAAATATTGTACTAAAGTCCAATATGCCATTTGCCTTCCTGACTGTATGCTAACTTTGTGTTCTTTGTACAAGTACACCCGAGTGCCTCTGAACATCAACATTTACAAGTTTCATAAAAGCAAAATATCGTGGATGCTGGAAATCTGAAATAAAACCAGAAAATGCTGGAAAAACTTAGCAGGCCTAACAGCACCTGTGGCAAAAGAAACATAAGTCAGCATCGAGTGTCTGACTCATGCCTTTTAAAAATATTTGGCATTTTTACTCTCACTACCAAAGTAAATAAGGTCACTTCACCACATTGTACTCACCTGCCACCTTGTTGCCCAGTTATCTGTCTACCTCTTGCAGGCTCTTTATGAATTTATGGCTTGCATTCTCATCTAGCTTTGTATAGTTAGCAAATATTAGTCTCTGTTTCTTTGTCTAAGTCTTTAGCTTACACTGTAAATCACTGAGGCCTGGCACTGATCTATGTGGCAACTCACCAGTCACTGCCTGACAAATTGAAAATGCCCCATTTTTCCTACTCTCTGCTTTCCACAAGTTAAGTCTTCTATTCGTGCTAATCTATCGCCACCAACTCCTCAAGTCCTTGGCTGCTAATCTTTTTGCGACACCTTATGACAAATTTCCTTCTTTTGTTTTAAAAAGTAAAATGGAGGTAATGCAGAGTTCTGTAATGTTTTGATAAAAATGAACCTAATAACCTTCTAAGGAACTCCTGAAACCTCAGCTTATATCCTGGTCGGGGGCTCTGCAAAATCACCTTTTGCGACGTGAAGCTGCATTAAACCCACCTTCAGAAATGCATTTGCCATATTCAAGCTATCCTTAGCATGGAGTTCAACGTCAACGAACCCATTCCTCCACTTTGATGTTTCTTCCCAACCCCATCTCTCAGGGCCATCTGTAACTTGCTTTGCTTTCATAGAGCACTGACTCTTATTTTGTTGTTAGCACATCATGCAATCTTACTTTTATGCCATTATTTGCACCTTCTTTAGTCTTTAACATCACCATTAACGCTCCCTTTGTCATGTGTCCTTGACATCTTTGTCAATCTCTCCTTAGCTCCAACCCATCCCTGACATTCTATTCAGCTCCTCCACACCACCTCTCCAGCTATATAATCCATTGCTTTTCTCCCCCCTCTTCTGCTCTTAAGAGTCATACAGTCTGGAAATGTTAACTTTGTTTCTCTTTCCACAGATGCTGCCAGGCCTGATCAGTCTTTCCAGCATTCTGTTTTTACTTCAATTAATATGCAGTCTATACAGAGGCAAAAGAGATAATCTTTCAGGTTAATGACCTTCCAACAGAAGTAACAGTGAGGCAGCAACAGTGGGGAGAAAAGGAAAGAACAAAAAGGGAAAGTCTATCATAAAATGGAGAGATTAAATGACAAAAAAAGAATGATGGAACAAGGCAAAGGGTGAGGGGGTTGGAAAGAGGGCAGGAACAGGACTAGAAACAAAGAATGGGTTTAGAAGTGGTATAAATAACAACTGGTGAATCATCAACAGAGCCTGCTGTTCGTGGGAAAAAGTGAGAGCAGTGGTTCCAAAAATCTGAACTTGCAGATGCTAGATTGCTATTTTTTTCAGTTCTGACCAAAGGTCACTGACTTGAAGCATTCAAGACAGATGCTGCTTGACCCATTATATTTTCTGGTTACTTTTTTGCTTTTGTTTATAATCTGGTTCCCTATGCTAGCACCAACTCCTAGGTTACAGCAGTGATCTCCAAGCAAGTTCCTTCTACTTTGCCCCATCTCTCAACAATGCTGCCCCCACCTCCCCAAATTATTTTCTCACACTCACAAAAACACTTGTACAGGTTTCTAAATTGGATTTGGATAGCTTTGGATAGCTCAACATACAGAATGTCACTAAGCTTACGTATAATAAGAAGTCTCACAACACTAAGTTAAAGTCCAACAGGTTTATTTGGAATCACAAGCTTTCGGAGCACTGCTCCTTCTGCAGTGCTTTCGCTGCTTCCGAAACCTCGTCATTCCAACTAAACCTGTTGGACTTTAACCTGGTGTTGTGAGACTTCTTACTGTGCCCACCCCAGTCCAAAGCCAGCATCTCCATTTGATGTATAATGACAGCAGTTAATGTACTGATTTTAATACTCTTCCCCTGACAGCATGAAAATATATGAATGCCAATCCACTTCTGTGGATGAATTCACCAAACATCAGCATGTAAGTACAAAAGCAGCAGCCCTAAATGTAAACTAAAGTTATCAGGTGAAAATGGGGTGGGGGAAGAGGGATAGGAGCCAGGCTTGATACGTTGTGACATTTAACCCCAAAAAAGTGGCAGGTATGAACCCAATACCATCCATTAGAAATTAAATTCAGTTTCAAACAAAATTAGAATTTACTGGGGCATTTGAAACCGAACATTGTCCAAGTGTTTGGCTGTGCAGTGAGACTAAGAAAAACCAATTTCTTATAATGTTAGGTAAACACCTAGTTTTCCTTAATACCGCAGCACAATACAGTCACATCTTTCCTTAATACCCACAAAGACAATACACAATGTTGCTAATTAGTCTTGTACCAGTCATGTTCCAAGTGATTACCAACACTGTGAATGATATCACAAAACTAATGAAGCAAGCCAAGGATCTCATCTTAAGGAAAAGCACAAATATATAAGTAAAACTGAAAATTATACATTTCTGTGCAACTGGATAGGAATGTACAGAAAGACATTAATGCAGTCAAAATTTCAGACCAATGGCAAAAACCTGTTAAAACTTTAATTTACCAAACTCTTCTGGTTATGACCTTATGGTAGAGAGTATGGTAACATAACAGCATAAAAGTTTTATGTATAATACACAATTCCTGTACTGGCAGGAAGACAACAATACCTTTCGGATACCACTCTTACTAACTGGCGCAATTTAAATTTCTCATTTCTCTCAGCCCCTGAAATTTGTTTATTTCAGACGGATCGCCACACATTACTTTGGTAAAGTCCTCTTAATACACAACGCCAGGTGACAGCCTGGTCTCAACATCATTTCTTCCTAATCAGACTCCATACTCCAACCTCTTTGGTCACTGCCAAATCCCCGCCATCAGGAACCAATTTAGCATCTTGTACACTTTAAAACCTTGGCCCTTCTCGCAACACAAGCCTCATTGTGTCTCTGGAATAAGACTCCTTTTCAAAGTTTCAAATCATCCTACTGCAACCTGCATTTCACCGTCAATTATTAACCACTCCAAGGATCCTGTACCTTTCACAAGGATTTTATAAATATTCAGTTAAGTTTTAAACGTGCCTACTCATAGGAGTAGGCTGGAGGTCTGTGACCAGTGGTGTTCCGCAGGGCTCTGTACTGGGACCTCTGCTATTTGTGATATATATAAATGATTTGGAAGAAGGTGTAACTGGTGTAATCAGAAAGTTTGCGGATGACACGAAGATGGCTGGAATTGCGGATAGCGAAGAGCATTTTCGGGCGATACAGCAGGATATAGATAGGCTGGAAAATTGGGCGGAGAGGTGGCAGATGGAGTTTAATCCGGATAAATGCGAAGTGATGCATTTTGGAAGAAATAATGTAGGGAGGAGTTATACAATAAATGGCAGAGTCATCAGGAGTATAGAAACACAGAGGGACCTAGGTGTGCAAGTCCACAAATCCTTGAAGGTGGCAACACAGGTGGAGAAGGTGGTGAAGAAGGCATATGGTATGCTTGCCTTTATAGGACGGGGTATAGAGTATAAAAGCTGGAGTCTGATGATGCAGCTGTATAGAACGCTGGTTAGGCCACATTTGGAGTACTGCGTCCAGTTCTGGTCGCCGCACTACCAGAAGGACGTGGAGGCATTGGAGAGAGTGCAGAGAAGGTTTACCTGGATGTTGCCTGGTATGGAGGGTCTTAGCTATGAGGAGAGATTGGGTAGACTGGGGTTGTTCTCCTTGGAAAGACGGAGAATGAGGGGAGATCTAATAGAGGTATACAAGATTATGAAGGGTATAGATAGGCTGAACAGTGGGAAGCTTTTTCCCAGGTCGGAGGTGACGATCACGAGGGGTCACGGGCTGAAGCTGAGAGGGGCGAAGTATAACTCAGACATCAGAGGGACGTTTTTTACACAGAGGGTGGTGGGGGCCTGGAATGTGCTGCCAAGTAGGGTGGTGGAGACAGGCACGCTGACATCGTTTAAGACTTACCTGGATAGTCACATGAGCAGCCTGGGAATGGAGGGATACAAACGATTGGTCTAGTTGGACCAAGGAGCGGCACAGGCTTGGAGGGCCGAAGGGCCCGTTTCCTGTGCTGTACTGTTCTTTGTAATGTGATGCTAATGATATAAAATTCTAGAAACTGTCGGTTGATTTGTTTTCTACACTAACACTATAGCATCCAAGAACTACATACTGCCAGGTCCATGCCAACTCGCTGCCTTACTGCTGTGCCTGTGAGCTGGAGTCCACATTTAATTCCCTCTCCAGATTCAAGCCCCAGTGAACTCCAACCCTGCACTGCAACTCCAACACTCCCCACCCTGGTCTACCAAACCTCCTAAATATTCCTTCAATGATAACAAAGCCCAGGGCAATAATGGCAAAAATAAAGTTGTGTTCTGCAGTTTTGAGCAAAGGAGTCACAACGTCACAGCTCTTTACTTTTTGAGAAATGCTATTTAATAAAATCTTCAACTGAAATTTGAAATGAGACAAACAATTTACAATGTGAGGCCACCTTCCAAGGTGAAGAGCAACCAAGGCCCCCAAGAGGTATGAAGAGACACATTTCAGGTAATCTACAGACCATCTGAGGGTGCTTCTGCAGAAAATTCTTATTCTGTACACCAACTGCAGAAATTTATTAAACATCGTCACCATTTCCCTTGAAAAGTAGTACACTTTTTACAAGATTGAGAAACAGGTTTTGAACCAAATGGTTTCATTTATACAGAGCAATTGAATGAACAGTGCAAAGTATAAACAGTGAAACATTCATTTTATTACTTTAATACAAAAATTATGGATATCTAAATAAAAACATAGATTACTTACTGTGGCGCGAGTCTGGGTTAGTTCCTCTGGAGCTTCAGCACCAATACTTTACAGACAGCTCTTCAGCTGCTGTCTTCAAGACAGAAACACTGACCATTGGCTTTTGAACTATACATGAAGCGCAATATAAATCAGACATCTCGAGCCAGAGATACCAGTCATAGAGAAATACAGCCAGTGAACCTTTTCCCGTCTGAAAAGTCTTTGACAGTTATCACAAACCCCAGCACGGTGCCATGAAAACAGCAATCATGCTAACCCACAGAAATATAATCTATACCCTATTGATATTATGTAGAAACACAAGGACGATAGGTTTACTGAATCTTTTAATCACATCAGGTAATGAGATACTTATCAAAATTGTACAGATAGCCAACAACAGATGGTAACTTGTAGGCAATCTGCTGTGAAAGATGGCTCGTTATTGAGAAATAATTTTATGACCTTGGAAGCTGCCATTTCTTGCAGTACAAGTTAAAAGTTCAATATGGGCAGAAAGTAATTTGTTACACTCATCTTCAGTTTTGTTTTTATATTTAAAATTACTGAACCTGCCCATCAGGCCACCACTCATTTTACAAAGTGCTTGAAGTCATTCACCTAAGCGATTGCTCTTATTTCTACACTGAATCTGGAGTTGAAAAAGCAATATTTCCTGTGGGTATTTTCATATACAAACAAATTATATATACACACATAGAATAAAGCTAATTTCCATTCTACAAGTGTACAGGTATCTTATTTCACACTAACATCACTCCATATGTGCTGTCTGGTGGACAGGAGTATAAAATGTATTCTCTTAAACATTTGTACCATATAATATTTTATTATTTAGCTTCATAATGACCAAATCTTGATATTTTCAAACAAGTTTATGTGCATTTATCTTACACTGTTATAGTTTGTGTTTTTCAGTGTTACCATTCGGGTTCAACTTCTTGTTTTTGCAATTTTAAAGTATGGCAATGGGTTCAGGCAAATACAGGTGTAAGCTAATATGGAGTCAGGACATTGTCAAAAGATGAAAAAACCAGCATCAAAATGGCAGAATATTTTAAAGAGCACTAGGACAGATGCCACAGCATAAACAATTGTACATTTAAACAAAATTAGCCTGCCCCATGAACTATTTATCTTGCTATTCCTGTGATGTTTGCATCACTATTTCAACTATAGGGCATTCGTGAACCGGATGGGTTTTTATGACAAACAACAGTCAGTGGTTTCATGATCATTAGACTTTAATTCCAGATTTTTTTTGTCCGCCATCTGCCATGGTGGGATTCAACGCCAGGTCTCTGGAACACTAGTCCAATGATACCACAATGCCACTGCCACCCCATGCTATGGAAGCTTTTTGTCTTGCACTTATTGGAATAAGCTACAATGGAATGCCAAAACTACATATGAAAAAGGACTGGTAGAGACCAGTGAATTTTTACATTTCATCAGGTACCATTTTTTCCAGCATGTCCTTTTGTAATAAAATACCTCATCACCACTGCAATTTGTTTCCTTTGGAGCGGGAATCAACTGCGCAAAACTGTCCCTAATTTGACAACATATGTAAGTTAAACCAACAATTTATACTGCATGAAAAGAGTGTGCTGTTGATTGGTAGAGGTATTGCTGTGGAAAATGAGCAATAACCGCCAAGCTTTTTCAAATTCAAACTAGGCAGGTAGAAGTCTGATTGGCCAAGGGAATGAAGCAAGGAATGGCTGTCCCCATAAGCTTTTGCTTAGATGGAACATACTCCATCTTTAATAAAAATCCCAACTAAATCTTATTCCCCAAAAAGCAGAAAATGATGGAAACACTCAGCTGACCAACTAGCAACTGTGGAAAAACAGATAGGGAAATTCAAAACTATTCCCACTATTCCATTCTCTGATATCACCGCATTTTGAAGAAGCTTGCCATGCTACAACAACTGTGCAAAAAAAGTTCTAACGCCTCTCCTCACTGATAACTTTAAAAATCAATGAGACCTCTCATCACCAATTCCTAAGCAGAGGAATTAAGGGAGGGCACTGTGGCTAGCACTCCTGCCTCACAGTGCCAGGGACCCAGGTTCAAGTTCAGCTTTGGGTATCTGTGTGGAGTGTGTACATTCTCCCAGTGTTTGTGGGGGTTTCCTCCGGGTGCTCTGGTTTCCTCCCACAGTCCAAAGATGATCAAGTTAGATTGATTGGCCATGCAAAATTGGCCTTAGTGTCAGGGGCATTAGTAGGGTAAATATGTGGGGATAGAGGCTGGTGAGATTGTTGTAGGTCCAGGCTTAATGGGCCGAATGGCCTCTTTTTGCACTGTAGGGATTCTATGAATCTTTCCCTGTCCACTATCAAAAGCTGTGATCGTCTTAACATCCCCAATTAAATCTTCCCTGTTTTCTCTGCTCAGTGGAAATGCCTAAACCACACCGCCCTCTTCCCACCCCCCCTCCCCCCAAAGTCTATCTTCCTAACAACTGTTTTGCATTTGGGACATGTTTCTGGTGAATGTAAACTGTATGCTATCTACAGCTTTATCATTTTATTGCGATGGGGTAACTTGGGTGTACTTGTACAGTTAGGAAGGCAAATGACATATCGGATTTTATTGTAAGGGAATTGGAGTACAAGAAATACTACAGGCTTGCTAGCTATACAGGCCTTGGGTGAGATCACACAGAATACCGTGTGCAGTTGTGGTCTCCATATTTAAGGAAGGATGTACATGCATTTTCAGTGTACAGCTTTTGTTCACTAGATCGGTTCCTGGGATGAGAGGGATATCCCATGTTGAGAGGCTGAGTAAATTGAGCTGAGACACTCACTCTGGGATTAAGCAAATGAAGTGGGTTGTGTTCTGAAGTTGACGCACAGGAGTTTAAGACAGTGCAGTCCATGGATGGCATGGAGAATGACAAGCAGAAATTGATCCTCCAAAACAAATGAAGCTGCTTTCAAGCTAAAAGGTGCAACATTCACTAATTCGCCAAATAATTGCTAAGGCGAGGAAATTCTGGGCTAGTTAAAAAATTGGTTGGAGAATGGAAGGAATTCACCCTGAAGGAGGTACCTGAGGCCAACTGCACCATCAGAACAGGGACCAGCCATTAGCCAGATCCTGAGAAGCATGTATCAAATGGGTCCTCGTAAATCATCATATTGGTTACATTATCACCAGAAATGCAATGCATTTATGCGTAGTTAAAGAGTCCAACCTTGGGCCCAACGAAGAATAAAGATCAAGTCATTTGGCACCACATTACAAAGTGAAAATCTAGTATCACAGCAGATGATCAAGATTGCTCAGGGACGACCAAAGGACCTCAATGCAAAAATGGTCATTTTCCAGTGATTCATGATCAGACAGCAGCAAAAACACAAGTGTAAGTCACATCAACAAAACGGTGGAAATGCCCATGAATTTCAATATGTCCAGCAGCCAAACTGTGGAATGGACAGGTTCAAAATAGTCGTAGTAGAAACAATTGTTACTGCGGATAATTCTGAGAAAAAAAAAATCCACATCGGATCCAGAATGGGATCCTTATGATGATGAAGCAGCCAAAGTGACGCAATGAATTTGATTAACTCTGCAATAGACGCCAAAGATAATGAATTTGATGGTTTTCAAATGCTTTGTGGTTCAACATATCTTGCAATTTAATATGAATTATTGACGTTATTCTTTTTTCAAATTCAAAAAAGTGATCACCTACACTAGCGATTCACATTTTATATTCAATATATAACTTGACTCCACTTTGAAGCTCCAAAGGTTGACTTTTATACCGCAATCAACAACAACTGGAAGTAAATTCTGAGTTCAGAATGCCTGGAATGATGGTTCGGACAACAAAGTTCATCAATGGAGCAGAAACTAAAATTTAGAAAACAAGGTTTCCAAAATAAAAACTCTTTAGCACTAAACTTTATTCAGCAAAATATTTTCATATGATGGCCTCAGTAGGAATCTTATAGGTTGTTTACTTACATCTTTACAAGGCAGCGTGCAAAATAATTGCTTGAAAAGGACAAATATATTTTGAATGTATTTGTTAATATTTACAAACAACTTTTTGGACAAACCAAGCAGGTCAGTGTTTTGTTGGATCCGAGAAATGAATTACTTCTGTTCATGGGACGTGGGCATTGCTGGCAAGGCCAATTTTAGTTGTCTATCCCGAATTGCCCTTGCTAGACGATTTCAGAGGGCAGTTAAAACACAAGCTTTTTGTAATGCAGTAAGTGCAAACTGCATTATCCTTTCCAGCATTATCAGACGATTCTATTCCCAGACAATTTAAAATGTCTTGTGCAATTTTAGTATCGACACTTTAGAAGCCAGTGATAGTCGTTTGTAACTTTCATATCATGTCCTCGTGAACTGCCAGAAATGTTCAGAGTAGTTTTTTAAAGTTAAAAGTTTATTTATTAGTCACAAGTAAGGCTTACATTAACACTGCAATGAAGTTACTGTGAAATTCTCCTAGTCGCCACAGTCCGGCGCCTGTTCGGGTCAATGCACCTAACCAGCACGTCTTTCAGAATGTGGGAGGAAACCGGCGCACCCGGAGGAAACCCACGCAGATACAGGGAGAACGTACAAACTCCACACAGACAGTGAACCACGCCAGGAATCGAACCTGGGTCCCTGGCGCTGTGAAACAGCAGTGCTAACTACTGTGCTACCGTGCAGCCCCTTTTGTCCTTTCAAATTAGAGCTATTTCTTAAAACAACCGTTAACCTATAACACTAGAAGAAAATGTTTTTGCTTACAGTTCTATCACTGATGGTGGGAGCAATTTCAAGTGATAAACCAAGGAGCGACATACAAGAAGCATACTGAGAAAGTACAATATTTTGACTTACGATTTTTTGCATTTTATATTGGTACCACAAAAATATGGAATATACATTGGATTTTAAGAGCATTTTGTTTTATATCTGTTAACAGTAGGAGATTTATAGGATCATGATATTTTAGTACTATGATTTTGGGATTGGAAGTGCGTTATAGTGTAGCTTTAAGTTCTGGATAAATTAAAGATGTCACGTAACATTTGCTGGAGTCGATCTAACAGCAAATATGGGCTGTTTAATTGTTAAAGATCAAGGGGAGGGTTAGGTTATTTCATTGAGATGAAGGTGCTCTATGTTTGCATCTGAGGAGTGACAGCTGTTTATACACCCATAACAAGGAGATCTCATGTCTCCTAAGCCCCATAAAGTTATGAACAGTTGTAAACAGTTATGCTCGAACATGTCCCTTTGTTTAGGTCAGTGGTTTTCAAAGGGGGGGATCGCAACCTTTGACTGGATGGCAGGATGTTACATATTGGGTCGCCAAAATTGAATTTGCAAAGATTCCCTGACCTTTTTTCTCCGAGTAAATGAAATACATATTTTTTCGGCAGTACACAGAATTACTACATGAAGCAATAAACAGGTCAGCGTGAAGTGCAACTGGTGCCAGAATCAGTGATTGACTTAAAGCTGACTCCTACCGAGGAGATGAGCCATTGCGCCTGACCGGTGACTGTGACAGAAGGTTGAAAAAAATGCCACAAGTCCATAATGTTGTCATCAATCTGGATTAGTATCTCCCATGAACAAAGCAAACATTTTAATGCTATTGTCCTTCATGACAACCTGCAAGTGCGAGGTGGAATTTTCCGTTCTCAAAAAGGTGAAGACTGCACAAAAGAACTGGCTGAGCTCTACACCTGATATGTGCATTGCCCTCTCTCGTCCTGTGAATCCGATTTGGAGCGAGATTGTGGAGATTAAGTAAGTGACTGTGCCATGCAGCTGTGTAACAGTGACATATAAATGAAGTATTTTATTATGAAACTGCCTTTTGTAAAGTGGTTTGACTGCAGTTACAATTAGCTAGTTATTATTATTGGGTCCAGTGGGCAAGCCATTTGGTTAAAGTAGATTGCCTGAAAAACTTTGAGAACCACTGGTTTAGATAAAAGACCACTGCGATCAAAGATGAGCATTTTTACTTGGATACAAGCTAATATATTTTTGTGATGGAGAAGAGCATAGATGAAGCGACTTTGAGATGAGGTTACAGGCTTCTCTATGAACACAGAATTACAAGAGGAGTAGTTTGCTCTTAGGCGATCTGCACCCTATTGAAAGTGAGAGAGCAAGGGATCGACATTAGTCAAACCTTCACCATAAGCAGAGAGACGACAGACTCTTATTGTTGGCACTGACGAAAGCACTCAGTTTGATGACAATTCATGAGTTAAAACAACACTAGAGTGATTGCAGAGCTGAAGCTCGAGAGAATCCCCAGCAAAACTCAGTGGAAGATGTCTTGAGAAAAGAAAAAAGACCATAAGATACAGGGGCAGCAGTAGGCCATTTGGCTCATCGAGTCTGCTCTGCCATTCAGTGAGATCATGAGTAACCTAATCTGATAATCCTCAATTTCACCTTCCTGCCATATCCCCATAACCTTTGATTACTTTACTGATTAAAAATCTCTTAGTCTTGAGTATACTTACCGACCCAACCTCTGCAGCCCTCGGCAGTAAAGAATTTCACTGATTCATTATCCTCCAAGAGAAGAGAAAAATTCTCCTCTATCTTAAATGAGTGACCCCTTACTCGGAAATGATCCTGGTCCTGGATTCTACCACAAGGGAAACAACTCTCAGCATCTACCCTGTCAAGCCACCCAAGAATCCGGTGTAAATCAATAAGGTCGCTTCTCATTATTCTAAACTCCAATGAGTACAGGCACAAGCTACTCACCATCTCTTTAAGAAAATCTTACCATACCCAGATCAAACTAGTGAATCTTCTCTGGACTGCCTCCAATGCCAGTATATCTTTCCTCAGGTAAGGGGGCCAAAACTGTTCACAGTACTCCAGGTGTTGGTTAACTAGCGCCCTGCATAGTTTCAGCAAGACTTTCCTATTTTTAAAGTGCATTCCCTTTGAAACAAAGGCCAATATTCTATTTGCCTTACCTATTACCTGCTATAATTGCATGCTGGCTTTTTGCGATTTATGCACGAGGACTCCTAAATTCTTCTGTACTGCAGCTTCCTCCATTTAAATAATATTCAGCTCTTTTATTCTTCTTTCCAAAGCGCATAACTTCACTATTCCATCTGCCAAGATTTTGCCACTCACTTGGCCTGTCTATATCCCTCTGTAGACTTTTGTGCCATCCTATTTGCCTTCCTATCTACTGTTGTGTCACCTGCAAACTTGACAATTTGCTTCTCACATCCAAACATTAACATATATTTTAAATAACTGTGGCCCCAGCACTGATCCCTGTGGCACTCCAGCAGTTACAGGCTGCTATCTTGAAAATGCCCTCTTATTCCAACTCTCGGTCTTCTATCAGTAAGCCAATCCTCTATCCATGCTAATATACTACCTACAACACCATGGGTTCTTATCTTAAGTGGCCTTTTATGCTGTACATTATATGCTTTTTGGAAATCCAAGTACATCTACTGGCTCACCTTTAATCCTTCCTGTTTATTAACTCAAAGAATTCTAATAAATTTGTCAGACAGGATTTCCCTTTCATGAAGCCATGCTGACTCTTTTTGATAATGCTTTGCTACTAAATCCTTTATAACAGACTCTTAAAAACAGATAATCATAGGCCAGTTGTCATTGGGAAAATGTTATTTCCCTCCGTGTTTCATTGGCGGTTTTCCAATCCTCTGGGGCTTTTCCAGAATCTAAATATTCTTGGAAGATTGCTACCAGTGGTATCCACTATTGCTGTAGCTACTTCCTTTAATATCCTAGGACGCAAAACATCAGGTCCAGGGGATTTAGCCCCATTAGTTTCCCTAGTACTAGTGATTGTATTTATTTCCTCCTATTCTTTTCCCCCTTGATTAATAACATTTCAAAATACTAATAGTGTTTTCCACCGTGAAATCTGCCGAAAGTGTTTACTTAGCATCTCTGCATTTCCTGGTGCCGCATTATTATTTCCTCAGTCTCATTCTCTAAGGGGCCCATGTTCATTTTGGCCCTTCCTCCCCGAAATCACAATATTTTGGCCTCAACCACTTGACTTCACGACTGCTGTATGGTACAAGGAAATACTTCAAAAATTGGGGCTGCTGTCATGGAAGAGATTAAAGAGCAATTTGATAGAGGTATTTAAATTATGAAGGGATCAGACAGAGTAGATAAAGATAGTATCCATTGGTGAAGCAGTTTCAAACAAGAGGACAAGGTTAACAGAAGGCATTGTGGTACCCCCAAGGAAAAGAGAAAAGGCTTACTTACCTATTCAATTGGAATTCAGAGCCAGTGGGTCTTAGGGTTTCTGTGCATGTGCTGACTGGAGAATGGCCGTGCACACACACAGATTGTAGATTTTCTCATCTTCCAAGTCTGCACACATGTACAGTATTTTTTTCAGATTGTGAACCAGCCCTGCACCTGGGCGGAAGGAAAAGAGGGGAAAAAATGCAAGTGTGAAAAGGTCAGGTGACTTGGAAGAGGAACTAATTTCCAAGAGCAGGACATGGGAGGAAGACCACTGTCATTTAGAAGGACAAGAGCAGCAGATACCTAGGAACACCAACACCTGGAGATTCTCCTCCAAGTCACTCACCACCCTGGCTTGGAAATATATTGTCGTTCTTTCACCGTCACTGGTGTAAAATCCTGGAATTCCCTCCCTAACAGCACTGTGGGTGTACCTACACTTCAGGAACTGCAGCAGTTCAAGAAGGCAACTTATCACCACCTTCTCCAGGGCCAACTAGGGATAGGCAATAAATGTTGGTCAACATCCAGTAAAATGAATTTTTTAAAAAATTCTCAAAATCAAGAAGTTGGTCCCAAACCAGAGAATGCGACAGAAACAGGCCCAAAAAGACAGCCCTTATGGGACATGAATCTGAAACAGGCCCTGTTAAGTTAAAAGGAGCAAAAAAAAGGACTCCAAATTAAAGAGACAGAGCTGCAGGGAGAAAGCTGGGCTTGAGAAGCCAGAAGAGCCAATTGGAGGTTTTTCATTCATTCGTGGGACATGGGCGTCACTGGCTATGCCAGCATTTACTGCTCATCCCTTGTTGCCCGAGGGCAGTTGAGAGTCTACCACATTGTTGCGGCGCTGGAGTCACATGTAGGCCAGCAAGTAAGGACAGCAGATTTCCTTCCCTAAAGATATTAGTGAACCAGATGGGTTTTTCCAACAATCAACAATGGTGTTATGGTCATCAGTAGGCTCTTAATTCCAGGTTTTTTAATTGAATTCAAATTCCACTATCTGCTGTGGTGGCATTCGAACTGGGTCCCCAGAACATTAGCGGAGTTTCTGGATAGCGAAAATATCACTGGGCCATCACCTCCCCATCAGTCTCCTTACTATATGCCTTTGGAGCAGTGCTGTTTTGCTTGGCATGACTGTGCATCTAAAACTGTGGCTGGCAGGTGAAGCTTGAATGCATGTTAAGTTCCAGGGGAAATGAACATTAGGAGAAATTGAAATCCTGGAGGTATACCCTTGTCGAAGATGTCCAAGTGAAAGCATTGTTTGGAAAAAAATCCCAAAGCAAGTTCTTCAAGTATGAGATTGGAAGCCCTTGTGATAAAGACAGAGTTTTAGTGTGACTGGTTGGCTCATGGTATGACAAGTGCCAAGGGTGGGACAAGTTGATGAGAAATCCACAGAATCTGCTTTGGTGGCATTTGTCATTTCGATTTGGGATGTGGGATGTCTTGACCACATGCATTACATATTTACTCAGAATATTTGAATACAAGATAAGTTTTGTAACTTGTTATCTTTAAGAATTTGCTTGCACCTGCAAAAGTATAGTTACTCCTATGAAGTTCAGAAACTGGCTTCCAGAATTTCTAAATAAAAGTTATGATCCGATTTGGTATCTAATTGGCCAGTAGCACCAATAGCTGGAATCTTGACATTTACGACCGACAGCAAGAGTGGCTTGTTACACACAGAATTGTGAAGCAGTGAGATGCACTACTGTCTGAAATTTATTCTTCAGAAATGTACGACAACAGTGTGCTTGATGGCATAGTTGACAAGCGCACTACCTCAGGTCTTTTCTCTCAACATTGTAACTTATAGTGCTTTACCAGAGAGCAGTTGATAGCACTGGAACAAACTCCACTAAAAGAAAACAGCAGCTCCATGATTGGGACCAGGATCCCATTCAGGAATCTCTTTCAGCATTCTGAAGGAATCGTTCCTTCTGTGACAACCTAGTCTACTCCTCAAATCAGTCCTAAAATACCATTCCCTTCGGCACCATTCTATGCCAACATGGAAATACAACAACTGTCCTTCCATTTCCTCCTTTCTCACTGTCCAAGATCCCAAACATTCCTTCCAAGTGACAGTGATTCAGTTGTACTTCTTTGAAATTACAATGGTCA
Organism: Mustelus asterias; assembly: GCF_964213995.1. Lineage (NCBI taxonomy): Eukaryota > Metazoa > Chordata > Chondrichthyes > Carcharhiniformes > Triakidae > Mustelus > Mustelus asterias. The sequence goes on from NC_135810.1 coordinate 85,032,582, forward strand.
CAATGTAGTCTACTCTACATTGGTGAGACCAATGAAGACTGGGTGACCACTTTCCACAACACCCTCCATCAGTCAGCAAGCATCACCCCGTGCTACTGGCTGTTTGTCATTTTAACTATCCACATTACTCCCATGCTGATCTTTCTGTCCTTGGCCTGCTGACATTCAGTGAAGCTCAAAGCAAACAAAAAAAGTGTCATCTTTAGACTCTGTAGAATATAGTCTTCCCAACAACCATTTTAGATCATAAACTGTACCTCCTTTTTGAGTGTTTTCTTTTTTTGTTCTGTTGAGTTGGTCTTCTGCATCTTTTCGTGTTGCATTGATGTTTTTATATAGTCATTCACACCTCATTTGGCCACAACCTTTGTTTCTTTGCCCTTTGTCACTCTTCAGCTGTTGCATTTCTCCCCTCCTCTCCACCATTTCAGGTTCCTTGTTCTTCCTGCCCCACTCCCTCTTTGGTTGGCTAGTCTTCAACTGAGGTGCCATTGCATCAGGACACAAAGGCTGTTTCAGCCCACCTTCACGGGGCAAATATGGATGGGCAATAAATGCTGACCTGGCTACTAACACCCACATCATGTGAAAGAATAAAGAAAACTATGCTTAGCTTGGGCTTCATTAGAGCCTTGGCCCAAACAGACAAGAGAATGGAAATGCAGAGGTGAAGTGAAAGTAACTGCTGTTGAGATCAAGGCACCATTCAATAAAGTCTGGCATCAAGGAACCCTAGCAAAACTGAAGCTGGTGAGGATCACTGGAAAAATTCTCCAATGTCTGAAGTCATAAAGGAAAATGGCTGTGGCTGCCAGAGACCAAATCAATTCAGCCTGAGGATATTGCTGCAAGTTTTCAAAGACAGTACCCCAGGCCAAACTATCTTCAGTTGCTTCATCAAGAACTTGTGTTCCATCATAACAGGGTTAATTACTTCATTCACAATAGATCAGGATGTCAAAATCCAGGTGCTCTTTTGTGACTGTTTTGTTTCCCCAATTGCCCAAGGCATGGCATTACATTTACGGCACAAGTCAAGAATTTAATGGAACACGCCCAATTGTCAGGGTGTGGGCACAGCTCCAACAACATAAGAGGTTCAATATTATTCAGCACAAAGCAGTCCACTTGATTGACACTATTAATTAGCCTAAACATCCACCCTTTTCACCATCATGTGTAGCAAATACAGGATTCAACTTGCCACAGCCTCTTCAGCAGCTTCTGCCACACCCATGAAGTCCACAAAGGGCAATATAGACAGCACATGCACAGGAACCAACTTTTCTGTGAATTCCCTTTTGCTTTGCACAACCCAATTTTTGCATTGGTTTACTTTTAAGATTGTCATACAGCAACTAATTGTAAAGGGGCTGCTGCAGAAAAGCAATCTATTTGTTGCATGACTGTGTGCCCATGTAGCTCAGAGAGAACGCTGATGAAAACCCAGAGATCTTTAAGCTCCTCTCCTCCTATGTTGGATGTCGAATTCCATTTATTCAGTTCTGACAAAGACCTGGATTCAAAAGTATTTTAAAAAAAAATCTAGAATAGTGGACACAACAATTTAGAATTTATTATTGCTCAGAAAATCTACTTGCATGTTTCAAGCAGCAGTCAATTCTGAAGCAGTGCTTTCATTAACATGTTAATAACACTGTGGGTGCAACTGACGCAATGTTCAACTAAAACTACTGAAAGGGATTCTAACATGATGCTGAAGAATTGCTCGAGATGACGGTGGAAGAATATAGAGCATACAGGGAAAGTCAGCATTTGGCTATTCAAGAGTAACTGCAAAATACCAAAAGTGCAGGAAATCCAAAATTTTTAAAAATGTTTGAAAAATTCAGCTGGTATGGCTTCATCTGTAGAGAGAGAAACAGTGATAATGTTTCAGGTCAATGAACTTCTCCAACAGAACTAATCTGAAATTATAGTTGTGTTTCTCTCTCCACAGATGCTGCTAGATCTGCTGATATTGCCAGCATTTTAATGATATACATATGAAGACGTGTGTATATCGAGTCAAAGTAGAATTCATTGTTTTCCATTTTAGACAGGAAAAGCAAATTGTACTGGAAGTAGTTTTAATACATTAAACAACAACCAAAACAGTATGGTGACTTTAAAAAACCAAAAGCATCCGCGTTTCTATGGGTTCAAATATACATATTTATCAGTTTCCGTGCTCATTTGATCAGATCCACAGTTCTTCAATATGTGCATTCTCACGATAGCCCAATTCTTGTTCCTAGCTCGATATACAAATATTCAAAAGAATAAAGCTTAAAACCTTAACTGAATCGGTATGTATAAAGTAATAATAGGAGGCTGAAAATTTAACTTAAAGCATAAGGAATGATTATATAATCCAAACCCAGTTTTTAAATTCAGAAGTGAAACCACAAGACTAATGTTAACACTGCGAGATCCAATAGACCATGCTCACTGCGTTAATTTTTAATTGGCAAGTCAAATGTGACATGTTCCATTCAAAAGCAGACCACATTCCGAGGTAACCAGAATTTCAGCTCACAGAATTTCATTCTAAACATACTTAGTATTTACTCTAACTGGGAAAATACTTTTTGGACTTGCACTTTGATTATAAATACTGCACTTCTCAAACATTGGAATAGATCAATAAGATTCATAAAAAACACTGAAATCTCAAACTTAAAAAAAATTTGGTCTCTGCTAAGTGGAGACTGAGTGGTGTTTGCATTACAACATGGGTACATACTCAATTTTCAGGTGCTGGTATTTGTGTCTTTGAACAATTCATGATAATAGGAAGGTTACCTATGAAGCCCTGTGTTGTAGAACAGCAACCCATGATCACCAAGGTTTAGACGACATAACCAATGAATACTTGAGATAAAATAGAAGTGGGGATACTGTTTCACAGATGTCAACCAACAACTTCAACAGAAAAGAATACAGTATGCGAAAGGAAAGAAACAATAACATGAGAAGTTCAAGAGTGCAATGTTACTATCCTCCTCAATTAAAGGTCCGCAAGACATTGGAATAAACACTGAGCTGGGTTATTATAGTTAACATGGAACTGCAATGAGAAGACACAATGGCTTACAGGTTATGGACAGCTCTCTTCCATTTCAGTAATTAGTAATCAAAGATCTTTTGTTACTGATTATTCTTCGACTTAACCCTTTCATATCAAAATCATTATGTCATTCTATTGACATATGGATAAGGATGGACAGCTGCCACATCACATGGATACCACCTTTAAGTTTAAAATTGCAGGGCATCATGAGGTATCAAAACTCATCACATTGCCAGAGTTTAAAAGCACAACCATGATTCTCTCAGAGTTAATAATTTTTTTCTAGAAAAATAGTTACTGTGGTGCACAGCAGCAGAGATTCAAAAGCAGGTTACATGCTCACTCTGTAACTGTTGCTAAAATGGTACATCACATAATTACTAAAAAAAACTATATTAGAGTTGTAGGATTCCCAATTTCACATGCATATTTGAGGAATGAGTTCGACTCATTCATTAGATCACTTGAACGTGGCTCCAAAATTTTACGTATTTTTAGCAAGATGAGATATTTGCTAGAACTCTTTTGAATACAACTTGCAAAGCAACAACAGGGTATTTAATCAGAGGCAGTTTCACTTTCTTTGGATATTAATTTTTTGTATTTTGGCTTTCTAAGTTGAGATACATGTTAAAAACTAAAGTTACATTTGATCCATCCACATCTGTTGGTTTTAACTTGTTTTTGCACCAGCAAATGCTAGAACAAAGCAGATTTTTCATGTACAAAATCTGAATATTTGTTGACTTGGTGATTTTTAAATCCAGGTACTACAAAATCATTTTATATTTAATGATATTTTCAAATGTAATTTTTAAAAATTGTTGAAATTTGCACACATTTTACCATGCAAGTTTATTAATAAAACAAAATCATCAATAAAGCACTTTTTGAATTGAATGTTAAAAGTTAACTCAATATTAATGTTAATATTAGCTGCACTACCCAAATGTAGCAACAAAATTTCAAGGTCATTTACAGTAGCAAAATTGGTCAATTTTTTCCATGTAAATATCTTTTACTGGGTGTGAATAATGCATAAGTAACTTCAGTATCCCTGGAAAGGTCATTCGAGGGGGAAAAAGGCCATCTTCAAATGATATATAGGGCAAGATTTTATGGCCTCGCTCAACCAGAGACCGGAAAATCCCACCCGAGCTCAATGAACATTTCCATTGTCCACCCCTCGCCAGCTCCGATTCTGCGGCGAGCAGGGGGGTAGAATTCTAATGATAGAATCAATCATGTAATCTGCACGCCTTGACCAGGCTAAGTTGGATAGTAGGTTTCACAAGTTAATCCACAAATTAGCAGACATAGAGATCAATTTCACAATGTGCCAAAGGATTTGAACTCAACCCCTGGAAGTTAAGTCCACTACCATAACCATTACACAATGGCATCATTTTGACCCCTCGAGAATCATAAGCAATAGTTAATGTGCATTAGTGGATGCATGTTTTTTGATGAAGCAACATTAGGCATAAATTCTGTCTACCCAACCCCCCCAAATTATGGAGGTGACATCCCAAAAAAATATTGTCCTGCAGGATTGACTGACGAGTAGTTTATCCCCATTTTCCTGAGGATGTTTCATTTTATTGACAAGGAAAATTGTGTGTCACCCTCTGAAGTGACGTTGGATTCCGAGTTCAGCTCCAGCTCCAAGTCCATCTCTAATACATAAATTGAATATTGAATGAGCATGATGACCATTCAATTCAGGGGTTTGCTGCTCCAAGTTGTCTGTTATGCAAGCTCCACCAGGAAAGTTGTTAAAGTGCTCAGTCCTCTTCCACTGGTCATTCCCACATTCTCTCCATCTCATGCAGTACCTCGTGGATTGCATTTCCAAGCATGTATCTGTCCTACTGGAAAGTGCTTTAAAAAAGTTATTGTGCCTTAGATTCACAACTATTTTTCTTTTAATTTCTGGAATTGCAACTTAAAACTATGATGGAAAAATAGCAGCAGAATGGGTGGTATTGTACATCTAACTTTGATCAATTTGTATTATGAATATCAACATTTTTAAACAGTTTATTAAAAATACACTAATGGATAAAGTACACAAAAACTAACAAAACCCTAAAAGTTGCATTTTCACTTGAACAAATCGGGGACTGCAATTTTTGCTTGAGCATTTCCAAATAAAAAGGGGAAATAGGAGAAATTGTACAAAGCATAAAAAATGATAAAGTAGTGAACAGCAACAAACTGAAGTACCATTTTCTCATTTTAGTACATACATTTTAAGATAGCTAAAACAAAAACTAAGGAAAATTGGTAGTTAAGCTCATAGTTGGCATCTTTTCAACTTTTATTTCACATTTTATGGCTGTATTGAGTAATTTAACAAGAGAGAATTCAATAAAATGCATTGTCTGGACTTAGCTAAAATGCACGTTTTTACAATCACTGATTCAAGTGTGTACATATTTTGAAAATGGAATCAGGTCCAATATTGGTTGGTACCAGGATAGAATTTTCAGATATATTATTGCATTACTATGTTTTACAGCTTTGCAAAGCTGCATTCAATTTTTTGAGAAAAAAATTAATTGCATCTGTAATTCTTGAAATTGTTCATTTGGCAGCTCTCAGTCAAAACCAGTCTATAATCATCAAAAAGCACTCCAGTGTAGAAATTACTTACAAATACAGCAAGAGGGAGGATAGTGTCCAGGTTGGAAGAACAATGAAAAAAAATTAGAATTTCTTGTTGCATACAAAATTGCCCTAATGTTGCAGAAATCATTATTGGTCAAATAATAAAACTAATAGTAGGACAGAAACAAACAAAGTCTACGGTGTCAGTCTGCATTCCAATGAAGATATACCAATTGCCCAAAATATTAATGATTTATAGAATGTACCTGATGTGCATTTTATACAATGCTGGCACAAAGAGACGGTTTATTTCAAGTATTACAATGATATATGAGACTGTTAGAGGCAGGAAAATCTTTTTAAAAAGCACACATTTGTTTAAATTACTCTCTATAACCTCAAAAATGTTGACTGATTCGAGACTGCGCGTAAAAATCAATGTTACTTCATTTTCATTGGTCTTGGAATTCTTTTTAAAAAAAAGGTTAAATCTATGGTGTAGTTCACTGGTTTGTAGAGATCAGATTCTTACCTGCATCTCTTAGGTACTCGGACTCGTGGCCTGAATGTTTTTAAGAAATACATTATTTCCATTAGAGTTCAATGTGTGATTGAGGACCAACGGTGAGGGACATTTCACTCAGAGGGTATAACACCATGGCCAAGGTCTAACCAGCCAGTTCAACCAAATGAAAAGCATGATAAAAGACAAAGATAATTAGACCAATGTTATTGAATATTAGAAATCTGATTGTCCAGGAGGTTCTAAAGATGGGTCACATGAACACTAGAAATCTGGCAGGTCACATTCATATGTGCAAGTTTCAAAACTAAAAGGCAGCTCAAGTCGATCAGCAACTTAGCTTAAAATTGTAAGTAATTTTAAGACACAAGATGATCATTCTTTAATGGACAGACCCAGCACAGCCCGCACGATCAACATGAAGAATCACAAAAATTAGGCATCCTTGAGAAATTTGAAAAATGAAGTCTGCTTGTCTCATTGGGCAATTTTCACTTTCTTCTTGTGCATCATCAAACAAACAAGATTAGACCCAGTTAGTTCCTCTGACATGCTCCGCCTTTCCAGGGTTGATCCGTGACCCAATTCAATGTAACCACTTTTGCACCATATATCTTTAATGCCATTGTAGATTTTTGTTAATCAATCACAAATTTAAAATTAATTGGTCGACCATAATTTCAAATTTCCATCACTCTGTGTAGAGGTGTTTCCATGGTATAGTCCACTAGTTTGTTCAGATCAGGCTCTTACCTGTACCTCTCAGCTACTCGTAGCCTCCTGGCCAAAATAGTGTTTTTTTTCAAATAAATTTTCTTTTGTGCGCAACGTATAATTGAAAAGATCTAGCCATTTTTAGACTGCGCCCATCACTAGATTTAGCAGCAATAGTTTCTCTCTAGCAATCCACGTTTGTCCTTCATAGCTTGAAAAAGCAGATTGAATCATCCCGTAACTGTCTAAACTTCGGGAATATAACCATTGTTTGTGCATACCTCTTTGGAATTTAACCCCTCCATGTCCAAGCATCATTCAGCCAAATCTACCACGCACTCCAAAGTCAATATAGCTTCCCATCATTTTGCATATCAACAGATTTGTCCAGTTTACTGTGAAAAGTTCCAGTTTCTTCACACTGATGTTAGCCAAATCTAAATCTACAAGCATAAAAGCATTTTTGCTTTTCTTGCTTTCAAAAACTACATTAAAACACAACCATATTATGATCATTTCATACTCACATAATTAATAAAATCTATTCCAATGCAATTACTAAATCTAACAGTAGCATGCACCTTATTTTGTTTTTTTTCTCTGACGTTTGTCTATTTATCCCAAACCATAGGAAAGTAATTTCTTCTTGCCTAGCCAATCTCTGAACATATACATTCTAGCACTTCACAGTTACTACCCGGGGGCATATACAAGACTCCCATTATAGTCTTAAATCCCTTTTCTATTTAAATCTATCCATATCATCTTCTTACTTCTGCTATTATGGAAGTTACTTAATTCTTAACGACTAACACGTCACTTCTCCCCCCGCAACCATTTAGTCCATCTTTCTTTATAAACTGGTATTTAGCTGCTGGCCTTGACGATCTTGCAACCATGTAATGGTTATGATGTCATACTCTCCCATGTTTAACTTGCGCCTGCATTTCATTACATTTACTCCTGCACTGTAAAAGGTACACTGATTTGTTCCAAACTCCCAACTTGCCCTTTTCTAAGGTTCACTTGCATTTATTTCTCTGCCCTGGTTTAAATCCTTCACATCTTTTAATTTTCCCTATACTTGCCTAAATTTCTGATGCTACTCTATTCTCTTCCCTTTTGTTTTTGAATCACTGGTTTTACTACCTTTTCCAACTGCTGTTACTCTAACCCCATTTACTAATTTAAAGTATTTGTGACACCCTTTTTACCCTTTCTTCTTGGACCCCAGTCTCAGTTTGGTTCAGGGGCAACTTACCTGTTCTACTACTGGTGCCCCATGAAACAAACTCCTCTTTCCCCCATCATTCCTTCAACCAGGCATTCACCTCTGCATCTGATTATGCAAATTAACAAACTCAGGTAACAATCCAGTTGTGATGCCTTGAAATTCTGTTCTTAACGCAACTCTGAGCTCCTGGTGCTTTTCAAATAGGTCTTCTACCTACTCTTTCCTACGTGCTGCTGGTCCTAAAATGCATTTATGTCCTCCTTTCAATATCTTTTTGAATCAGGTCAAAATGTCCTTCATTCTTTCAGTGACAGTCAATGGTGATATAATTCCATGACGTGGAGATGCTGGCGTTGAACTGGGATAAACACAGTAAGAAGTGGCAGCGCTCCGAAAGCTAGTGGCTTGTGCTACCAAATAAACCTATTGGACTTTAACCTGGTGTTGTGTGACTTCTCACTGGATATAATTCCATGTCAGCATGGGTTGGCTCAGAGTACTTGCTGGTGTGCTGTTCCCATGCATTTGCCCTTGCCCTTCCAGGTGATAGAGGTTGTGGCTTGGAAGGTGCTGTCAAACGAGACTTGGTGAATTGTTGCAATGCATCTTGTAGATGGTACACACTGCTGCCATTGTATGTTGGTGGTGGAGGGGATGAATGTTTAGGGTGGTGGATGCTTTGTCCTATATAGCACTCAGTTCCTCGAGTGCTGCTAGAGCCACACTCATCCAGGCAAGTGCAGAGTGTTACAACACAATCCTGCCTTGTAGATGGTGGACTGAGTTGGGGGAGACTGGTGGGGAGACACTTGCCACAGGAATTCCTGGACTCCGACCTGCTCTTGTAGCCACAGTATTTATGTGGTTAGTCTAGTTGAGTTTCTGATCAAAGATATTAATAGGTGATTCAAAGATGGTAATGCCATGGACCATCAAGGGAAGATGGTTTGATTCTCTTGCTGGAGATGGTCATTGCCTGACCCAAATGTGACTTGCTACTCATCAGCCCAAGCCTGTCCAGGTTTTGCTGCATATTTACATGGACAGTTTCACTCTGAGGTGTTGTGAATCGTACTGAACACACTGCAATTACTAGCAAACATCCTTTACTACTGTCATTAATGAAGCAGCTGCAAATGAGTGAATCTAGGACACTATCCCAGGGAGCACCTGCAGTAATGACCCAGAGCGGAGATGGTTGGACTCCCGAAAACTATCTTCCTTTGTGCTTGGTATGACTCCAACCAGTGGAGTTTCTCTCCGATTCACGTTTACTTCAATTTTGCTGGACTCCTTGATGCCACACTTGGTTAAGTGCTGCCTTTATGTCATGGGCAGTCATTCTCACTTGCCTTCAGTTCAGCTTTTTTTGTCCATGTTTGCTCCAAGTATGAGGTCACACAGCTAATAGATCTGGCAGAACCCAAACTGATCAATGAGCATGTCATTATTGAATTAAGTGCCACCTGATAGCGCCGTTGACAACACCTTCCATTACTTTGCTGATGATAGATTGTAAAATGATGGGATAGCAATTGGTCAGATTGGATTTGTCCTGCATCTGTTGACTACAGCACATACCTGGGCAATTTTTCATATTGTCAGACAGATGTCAGTGTTATAGCTGTACGGGAACAGTGTAGCTTAAGGTGCAGCTAGTTTTAGAGCTCAAATCCTCATTATTACTGCCAGGATGTTATCAGCACCCATAACCTTTGCAGCATCCTGTGGCATCAGCATTTTTTTGTTATCATGTGGAGTGAATCAAATCATTGTGGTCTTAAGGGCAGCAGAGAAGGATTATACACTTAACAGTTCTGGATAAATATTGTTGCAAATGCTTCTGCCTTGTCTTTTGCAAGATGTGCTAGGCTCCCCAAGCATTTAGGATGGGGATACTTATGGAGCTTCTTCCTCAGGTTAGTTGCTTAATTGTCCACCACCATTTACAATTGGACGTGGCAGGATTGCATAGCTTTAATCTGATCTGTTAGCTCAGATCATGGCATGCTGCTGTTGTTTGGCATGCAAGTAGTCCTCTGCTGTAGCTTCACCAAATTAATACTACATTTTAATGTATTTTTGGTGCTGCTTGTTGCATGCTCTGCTGTACTCCTCATTGAATCAGGGTTGATCCCTTGGCTTGATGACAATGATAGAGTGAAGGATGTGTCAGCCATAACGTTACAGATTCTAGCAGAATACAATTTTGTTGTTGTTGATGCCAGAGCACCCCATGGATGACCAGTTTTGTGTTGCCAGTTGAGTTCATTTAGTACAATTTAATGCCACACAACGCAGTGGAGGGTATCCTCAATGCAAGACAGGACTTTGTCTCCATATGGAGTATGTGGTGATCACTCCTACCAACAATTCCATGGATAGATGCATCTGTAACAGGTAGTTTGGTGAGGACAAGATCTAGTAGGATTTCCCTTCTTGTTAGTTTCCTCACCACCTGCCACAAGTCCAGTCTGGCAGATGTATCCTTCAGGACTCAACTAACATGGTCAGTAGTGGTGTACTGGTGCTACCAAGCCACTCCTGGTGATGCTGATGGACATTGAAACCCACACCCAGAGTAAATCCGTGCTTGTCATTGAGTGCTTCTTACAATGTAAAACTGATTCCATGCCCATGTTTGACTTGATGACATGGGAATTCATGGGCTCCAGAGTCAATGTTGAGAACTCCAGGGCAACAGCCTCTCACCTGTATACCACTGTGCCACCATCTCCAGTGGGTTTGTCCTGTGGTGGGACAGGACATATCCAGGGATGGTGCTGGTGGTGTCTGGAACTTTGGTTGTAAGGTAGGATTCAGTGAGCACGACTATCTCAAGTTGCTCAATGACACCTATGCACCTGCAGGATCCTCAGTGAACCAATCTGGTGAATCGTAAACAGCACTCAACTACAGACCCACCTACTTATGGTGTGATAATGTGGAGTACACTAGGCTGTTGGCTTGATTCTGAGCTTCCATCATACATTTTGTACTGAGCATGACTTTTCATCTCCTTTTCAACCACTAATATATATTTAAAGAATGAGGATGATCAAATCAAAAATGCAACTTCTTTTTTGCTGTACATCCTTTGCAATTAATATAATCCATAGAAGAGGAACAATCAATGTCATAATTCCTACAAAATGAACGTGTCTTCCTATAACATTTCAAGCCAATTGTTTGAACTTAGTTTAAGAAACTGAGGTGGAACTCATAAAACCTTAAGATCAAAGAAATTTAAACTGAATTCTGGTTTGCGGAGAAAAGCATAGTCACTTTTCATACGTAAAGACAGACCAACTTGTGAGGTTTGCAACATAGAAAAACAGACCCAAGGATGGCAGAAAGACTGCCTGATATAAAATAAAAAGTTGTCTAGATGTCAATGCATCATTTACACTTAGTGAATTTCAGCAAGGGTATTTCAGCCACATACAAGACATTGGATATCCTGCTGCTCTCCAATCATACACAGAACAACTTTAGGCTAAGCTGTACCATCAGCAATAGCATGAATTAGTATTAAATATGGTCATACACAGTGGAGGGAAATTATTAGCGTTTGTAACTGGTACACTTGGGGAATAATAGAGTTCAATATTCTAGTGACCATACTCTTAATGAGCATCAGTCACAATGCTTTGCTAATTAAAACACTTACCTTCCCCACTTGGACTTTTGTGTCACCTAGATTAAGACAATCCTGCTTCCACTGCTCCCCCAACCTATGACACTGCCCAAGGCAGCAACTCTTTCTCCCAGCCAGAGTTCTTATTCATACATTTTCTAGTCTCTAGTTAATTTTCTAGTTAACATTTCAGGTTGACCCTTCATCAGAACATTACCTTTAGCTTCTTGGATACAAGTAGAGGTCCCACAACAGATGCCATCTCCCAGGCCCTACACTCAACCCTGGAACACCTGGATAACAAAGACACCTATGTCAGACTCCTATTTATTGACTACAGCTCAGCCTTCAACACCATTATTCCAACAAAACGCATCTCCAAACTCCATGGCCTTGGGCTCGGCTCCTCCCTCTGCGAATGGATCCGAGACTTCTTAACCCAGAGACCGCAATCATTAAAAATAAACAACACCACCTCCTCCACGATCATCCTCAACGCCAGTGCCCACAAGACTGTCTCCTCAACCTCTTACTATACTACTTATACACCTATGACTGTGTAGCTAAATTCCCCTCCAACTCAATTTTCAAGTTTGCTGATGACACCACCATATTGGGTCAGATCTCAAACAATGATCAGACGGAGTACAGGAAAGAGAATCTGATTAACTGGTACGATGACAATAATCTCTCCCTCAATGTCAGCAAAATGAAGGAGGTAGTGAAGCGTAGTGGAGGACATGCCCGTCTACATCAAAGGGGATGAAGTGGAAATGGTCTGAGAGCTTCAGGTTTCGAGGTGTCCAGATCACCAACAACCTGTCCTGGCCCTCCATGCTGACACTACAGTAAAGAAAGCCCACCAACACCCGTACTGTCTCAGGAGACTAAGGAAATTTAGCAAGTCTGCTATAACTCTCACCAACTTTTACAGATGCACCATAGAAAGCATTCTTTCTGGTTGTATCACAGCTTGGTATTGTCCTGCTCTGTCCAAGACCGCAAGAAACTACAAAGGGTCACGAACAAAGCCCAATCTATCAAGTAAACCGACCTCCTACCCATTGACTCGGTCGATACTTCCCACTGCCTCAGAAAAAACAGCCAGCATAATCAAGGACCCCATGCGCCCCGGACATTCTCTCTTCCACCTTCTTCGATGGAAAAAAGATACAAAAGTCTGAGGACACATACCAAACGACTCAAGAACAGCTTCTTCCCTGCTGCCTTCAGACTTTTGAATAGACATGCTTCATATTAAGTTGATCTTTCCCTACACCCTAGCTGTGACTCTAACACTACATTCTGCACTCTCTCCTTCCCTTCTCTATGTATGATATGCTTCGTCTGTATATCACACAAGAAACAATACTCTTCACTGTATACTAATTCACGTGACAATAATCAATCAAATCAAAAGTGGACCCCATCACACAAGTTGGCTTTAGACAAGGTGGATATTGGGGCTTCAAGTGGCCATTAAGTTTTCAGCCAAGTCTTGCTTTCAAGATTTTTGGGTACCAATTCTTTGTCCTGGTTCTTGGATATGGAACAGTATGTACCAGAACGTAAATCTCAGCTTAAAAGCATTAAACGGAGTACCTCCTTGCACCGCTTAATAGGGATACCTGAGCTAGGTTTGAGGGCCCGCGGGCAATCCAATGACAAAGGTCAGAGGCATGCATCGAGGTTCTTGTTCCAAGTCTCAGAATAGTTCTTCAGTATAGTTTTTAATCTTATGAAATTCTTTTGTTCACTTGAAACCTCCATATAAAATAAAGAGTTCTTGGCAGTCTGGACATGAGTTCCTGAAATCTATAACTCAAATCTAACTGAGCATAAGGAAAATTAGAGCAACCACAGCCCTCAAAGATTTGAGCAAGGATGAACAACTTTTGAAAGAAACTTAATTAAACAGCTACTAAAGATTTGCTTGTTGCCACGGATGAGGAAAAATAATGATTAATTCCACCCAACGAAGGACTACACATGCAGACATGGTTACTACTGCTGTTACGTAGTGTGCAAACATGAGATAAGACAGAACTCCAAAGTGATGCACCCTATCACTGTTACAATCCTGAGGTACAAATATAGAAGGCTAGTCAACTGACATACTGGGAGGATATGCAGTATAATTATAGCCAAGTAAAGAATTAATTCTGTTAAAAAAGGAGTAAATAGTCGTAAAATCTGGTAACCAGAACCAATTCGTGTGGTCAACAGCTGACTTTGACTATTAGCATCCAGAGTAGACTCATCAATCTGGATATAAACAGCTTCAAAAATGACTAGGATTGTGTTATTAACTATGGAACATGATATGTCTACCCAAGTGTATGGAGAAGCACTTCAAAAATTATAGATATAATGTTAAAAATCAATCATAACAATAAGACTGGACTGGACCATCGAAATGTCACTCAATTACCTTAATTATTTCAATGAAATAAAAATGGTACAACCAATTTCATTTAAATGACAAAAAATTGAGTACAACATCCAATAATGCAGAATTATTTCATATCAAAGTAGAAGCAAAATTATAAAATTGTTTGCGGTTACATCACTTACAGGCATTTTGAATGCACAAGAATTCTTAGAGCTGTAAGTCTTGTACTTTAAATTACTTACTTTAAAAAGTAGCGAGTTACTGCATGTTTACCTACACTATGATGCATTTCGAACATCTTAACAACCAAAATCTATAGAAGGCTATTGAAGCTGAAAGGAAATTTATTGTACATGTATATAAACGCAATATATTTGCAACACAACTGATTTACACCGTTGAGAATGATAAATATAAAAGTTTAAATATATGCAAACTTAACCAATAAAAAATAATGTTTCTAAAAAAAACTCTCCAATTTGCTTGATGAAATAAATCAGCCTGTTAAAAGTACTTTTTCGTGAAACAATGACTTACCAGTTACATTTTAGCAACTCTTATAAACAAATCACAGCAGATAACATGTGTGTTTAATCTCCTAGATACTACATCCACTCTCAAATAATTCCATTTGCAGGATGCTAGGCATATGCGAATACCAAGTATCAAATCCTACATAGATGTGCCGAAGGCACAAGAGGCTTTCAGATACACAATGGTCAACTAAGGAACTATAAACATCTTGAATACCATTTCATAACCACTACTTATCCAAGTATTGCAGTGGCTGAGGTGGAGATCCACAAAGAAAAATACCGTGCCAATGTTGCTGCTGAGAGTTTCACCCAAATGTTTTGCTTACTTTTAAAACCAAAACACAACTGGAAGTAATGAATTGATAGCTTATAAAAGCTTAATATTTTAGTGAAATGATTCATAAATTTGCTTAAAAAGCATAAAAATACACCATAGGTATAAGGCATTAAGTGCCAAGAAAATTGGTGGAAACATAAAAGCAAAGGGATAACAAAAACACCAAGAGAAATGGTAAGACAGAATTGAAAAAACTTTACACCAACTGCTGTGACAGTAAGTCTTTTAGCACTTATGTTAGAAATCAAATATTGATCCTTCAAGGGATGTGTCAGATGAAGCTAGATAGAAACCAAAGCATATCACTGAGGAGTTAAATATGTATTTTTCAAAAATTTTCAACATTGGAAAGCAGTCATAATACAAGAACATTATAGGCAAGGTGTGCAGCTAAAATTGACTGCAGCAGAAATGACTTTTGCAAGATGAATGAACTTCTGCATAAATCCCATTTCCCCTAAAAGTGTTCAAGAAACTGGACAGTGATACGCAAGCCACTGTCTTACACAAAAACACAGGCGCTCACTTAATTCCAGGTAGAATCTAATAGATTGGCTCACTGTGATCCAATTATTAGGAAAGATTAAATTGCAACACAAGCAATTAAGTTTTGATTCTGATAGTGAAACTGTTGGAAAGCATCACATGGGATACAACATAGACCATGTGGGTTAAGTGTGTCACTCAAGTTTTTAAAAAATGCCCAGGATAGTGTAGGAAGTTAGCCTTGACTGACATTATAGAGGATTATAGAATTATGACATTAGCAGAGGGTTAAGAATTGTTATTAATGAGCGTGATTGCGCTTTGAAGTTTCATGGTACTTGGTGTACAAAAACCTTGAAGGGTTTTGACAAATAAAGAGAAACTATTCCCAGTGGCAGAATCATTAATCAAAGGACCTAAATGTAACATAATTAACAAAACCACAAGAGCTGACATGGGAGGGTTTAAAAACAAACACAGCAAGTTATGATGATCTAGAATCCATTGTTTGAAAGGGTGATGGAAATGAATTTTAAAATGTAATCAATTTATCCAATTTGAAGAGGAAAGATTTCTATAGCTATGGGGGAAGGGGACAAGTTGCAAAACTCTTTTGAAGAACTGACAGGCCGCATGGTCTCCTGTGCTATATTATTTTATGATAAAATCAGCAAGTGCACTCAAGTTAGGAAACTTCAAACAGGTTCGTCACGCATCTGTTAAAGGATACAGGCTAAGAGAAGTACATAACATGGGAGCAACCTGATGCACAATGTGAGATGGTTATTGACACATCAATATATATTTTTAGTGGTTTAGTTGAGTTGGCTGGACAGCTTGTTATTGATGCAGAGTGATGTCAACAGTGCGAGTTCTATTCCCGTACCGGCTGCGGTTATTCATGAAGGCTTGCCTTCTCACCCCTCGCCCAAGGTGTGGTGATCCTCAGGTTAAATCACCACTAGTCACAGCCTATGGTCATCTGGCAATGTGACGACTTTATATTCTTAGGTAGTTTAGGGCAACAAAAGGTATAAAATACAGAGAGTATTATTCTTTGCATATTTAAGTATTGCCTTTAGTTTGAATCACTGTACATGGCAGAAACATTAAAGCTCAGAAAATGGGGCCGTGGAGGGTAACCAGATTAATAACAAATCTTGAGACTAAGTGAGGATCTACACCAGAGGTTATTTGCTTTGGGAGAAACACAGTTAAGGGATATGATTTGAAGTTTGAAAATAAACTCAATTGCATAGAGTATTTGAAATAGCTAGGACAATGCCTTGACAATCCCCAAGCAGAGAGTGTTAGATAAAATGCAAGAAATAAATTGTCAAGTCAAGTGGCAAGCAGGGGATCCCTAGTTATTCAAATTGGAACTAGAGGTTCCCAAGAGAAAAGAACATTTCCATTTATAGAACCAGTTCCCTGCCAGTTGTGGCCAAAGGATGTGCACAGGTTACCACTTCAGAAATTTGCTTCATTGCCATGAGAAGTTTGAAGGGAATTACCCAGTCTTTGCCGAATTTGCTGCAGTTTGTTTTGTCACCATCAGCAAGCAGCTCAGCTAGGCAAATGGTGAATGAAGCATATAGCTGTACTTTTTACTGATTTAAAGTCAGCTTGATGAGACTGAAGACTTTATCAATTTTTAAGTGGTCATATCCAACTGCTTAGTACAACCCAAAATATAACAAAGCTGTTGTATTGATATACCAAATTTACTGGAAAGCACCCAAAATCTTCAACTTCATCTTGATCACAAAAATTCCTCCCATTTTATTAACACCTCCAAATGTGCAGCATAGCAATCAAGATGCAAAAATGAATTTCATTAAAAAGTGTTCAAATAAAGAACCAATAAAACTGGTTAACTACAGTATATCAAAGTAGCAGAAGTGATTGAAAAGCACTATACGCAGGTTACAGCTATTTCTAAGCATAAAATTGGTCAGATGCATCTCACCCCAAGGACATAGGCTTAACCTGTTTATGGTCCTCTGTGTTACGTGACCAAATATCTTGCTCGGACAATCTAATCAGATACAAGAAATCAACACAAATTAGAAAAATCATAATTCCCTCCTGAAAGATTATTGAAAATGACCATTTAAAAAGATACAACGGCGGCATGGTGGCACAGTGGTCAGCACTGCTGCCTCACAGCTCCAGGGACCTGGGTTCGATTCCCGGCTTGGGTCACTGTGTGGAATTTGCACAGTCTCCCAGTGTCTGCATGGGTTTCCTCTGGGTGCTCCAGTTTCCTCCCACAGTCCAAAAATGCGCGGGTTTGGTTGATTGGCCGTGCTAAATTGCCCTTTAGTGTCCTGGGATGTGTAGGTTAGAGGGATTAGCAGGGTAAATGTGTGGGGTTGTGGGGTAGGGCCTGAGGTGGGACTGTTGTCGGTGCAGACTTGATGGGCTGAATGGCCTGTCGGGTTTCTATGATTCTAACTGAAAGCATAAGTAATTTGAAAGAACAAAATGTTTCAAACTTAGCTGAGATTTTAAAATGAGACTCAATTTATGATCAAACTGATGATTGTGTCACTGCTAAAAGTCAATAACATTGTTTATGCAACTTATTCATTTAAAAGTTAAAACTAAAATGAATGTGTGAACATTTTAAGTTTCAACAAGTCCACAACTCCATTTATTAAGGGGCGATGCTGTGTGACACAAAATACCCTATGATTTTACTTTAGAAAGGCCAGTCCTTTTGGTAAGAGTTAAGGAGCCTCCACTGATTAGGGTGGACTTGAAGCATGTTGTCAACCGAGTGAATCTTCAAAGGAAATGTTTTTAAGACAGGCAAGTGAAGCATCTAGGGATTACAAAAACCCCAAGTTCTGGTAAGTTATTTAATGGATGTTATTAATCCATTTATAAACTGCAAAGATGCTGCAGTATTCCTGCAAGACAGCAGATACTACACAAAATTTCAACATAGTTACTTTAAACAGAACAGAAAATAAACCACCATGGAACATTCTCGACGTCACCTTAAGTTTTCACTCACTGTAAAATCAGGAATTTATCTGTCAGCTAGTTCCCAAGTAGTTAAAACTATGTAGCTATTAAATTGCCATTTACAGCTTGTGCTTAATCTGTGAAGTAGTATACTTAACTCTGGAGTGGAATAATTTGCACACCCTCGATACAAGAAACTATGAAATAGGTATGATTGATGTTTGCACCAATATTCAAGTTATGCACAGCATATATATATATATATCTATCTAAATATATTATACACACACACACACACAAACACACACATTGTGCATTTCTCAGTATGAATTGCTTAGCTTTCAAGTACTTTTACGAAATAAAATGGTTTATTTTCTGCTTTATTTATTATTCCAGAACTCCATGGATTTTACAGCATGGTCACATTTTAAAAGATGTATAATACTACATTCACAAGGAGTAAACCCAACTTGCTAAACAATGATGTTTTATGTGGTTGCTGTTCTATGCTACAAAGCCTGAAGCATTTACTTCAATATAAAGATTCAAAACAAAAGATTTTACATAAGAAAAACAAAATTCAAGATCTACATCACATTAAAAAACAGTGTCAGGAAACAGCAGATAAAACTCAACTGATATTTTTAAATCACCGGATATCCATATACCTTAAATTGTCACAGAAGGGAATGGTCTATTGTTACAATTCAGAATGTCTAAAATCTGCTGTGGACTTTGTTTGCATCATAATTACCCCTTTGATTTCCTCTACCAAAACCACCAGGTGTACCACTCACACCCACACCTGCCATGGGTTGTTGAGGAGGCGGCTCAGGTGCCGGAGTTCCGCTCAGGTTTCCCCTATTGATCATAGGAGGAGAACCCATTTGACCAGGACCTCCTTGGGGAAATCTATCATTGCGCTAGTGTCCATTTGAATAGCAATTTTTAAAAAAAAGTCCATAACACGTTCCATTGTAGGAACGAACCAAAAGATGGCAATTTTATGGATTGATTGGCGACATTTCCGTGTTGGTGTCATGAAGTTTGGCAGGCAGTCCAGCAGTACCAGGCACATACAAAAAGGAGATAGAAAGGAGCAATTACATTAGTTAATGTATTGATTAATGGTGTTTTGAATTATGTAAAATAATTTATATTTTCACAGCCTACTTTCAAATTGACACAAAAAGTAACTACAGCCACAATACAAAGGATGCTTCTAATTTTTCATTAGGACACCAAACTGATAATGCAAATTTGTCACAATACACTAGATTTTTGAATTATAAAGCTGATTTTCTCTGTACTTTAAAGACCAATGGTACTGTGAAAGCCAAGTTTCTAGGACAAAAATCAATAACATGGCAAATTTCAAAACATTACATAAGTTGTAATTATGGCAATCAACCAAGGAATCAGAAATATATTTTTACACACTCCTAAGTGTATGATTTGCATAGCTCAAGCCACAACTATTTTAAAAATTGACTAGTCTCATGTTGAGCAATAATAAAGTATTTTTAATATGACCTCATTGGATATCTCAAAGTTAACACCAGTTAAAATTTTCGTCTACTGCTAGGGCCCTGTCATCTTCCAACACTTATTTACATTTGGGTTTACGCAAATCATAGTATAAATTAAGGTCAATGTTTTTATTTTTTCTTAACTCATTTTAAACAATCAGAACAGGAATATCCTTTTGAAAGATGTCATAAATAGAAATGTGCACTGTATTATTCAATTGTTTCAAAACACACACAATCCTCAAGCTTTTTCTATACTCAAACGAATTATTGGACATGGCATTTTCACCACACTTCCTACATTTCAAAGCCTTTTCTGAGCATTCCCAGCCCGCTCAAATCCATCTTTCGATGTTCCTCCTCCACTTCTGTCTCTCCCACAATATTATTTACACTTGCTCCCTGCCTTGAACACCTCCACTCCCCATCTTTACCGTTGCTCATCTATGTAACGCTCAATCATTCCTCCACTTCACCAATTCTTCCATCTCTTCTTCTCTGCCACTTCTTTCACTGGGATCTGTTTCTCTTCTTGTATTTTGTCTTCTCACCTTCAGTTCTTCTGGCCCTTTCTTCCCTCCCCGCAATTCCAGCACCCTTACTCTTCCTTCCCCTTCCCCTGCAATTCTTCAGGTCTTGTTCTCTTGACTTTCCACATCTTTCCTTTCCTACTCTTCTATTTTTTTGCATCTCTGCTACTTTTTGCGGGAATTGTGGATATGGAAAATCACACAAACAGGACTTGGAATTATTGTTCCTTGATTTTCATATTCTTGGAGGAGGTGGGTGCACCCAGGGGGTACACAAGTTCAGTTACTCTGCACAAATCTTCGGTTTACTGGGCTGCTCTGAAGGGGCCAAGTCCTGACTGCAATCAACTCTCCTATTCACTACAAACAGCAACAGTGAATATGAAAAGCTAGCCCACATCTGAAAAACCATTAGCAGAAACAGTAGATTTTTCCAGTGGGAAATTAAACAAAGCTTCCAGGCTCTTATCTGGGATGTAATAGTCCACTCTCAGTTGTATTGCTGTCCTCAGGATTTGCTTTACCAACTTGACAATTAAAAATTCCAACTGAAGAACTGTGCTTCTGGATTTGGAAATGAACATAATCCTGCTGCATTGCCAAACTGCAGCTTAACTTCACTTCACTTCATTCCTTACCAGCAGATTTTTGTGGCATTCTTCTCAAAACAAAGAGCTGCCCTATGGATTGTTTGGAAGCGGCAGACAGATAGATATTGAACACAATATGAAAAGGGATACCATTTTGATTATGGCTTAATCAAATTATCAAAAATGTAAGATACTACACTAAAATAGTTTCATATTGTTTTCATATTAAAAAATCTGTTGGACAATCCCAAAAAACAGTGGTGCCCTTTTTTCATACTAGACACACAGTAGAACTAACTCCCAACATATACATGATGTTTTATATAAATAGATAAAAAGGGAGAATATCGATTTGATTCCCATTTGCAACAATAAATAGCAAACGTAGTTCAATCAAAATAAACAAAATCCATCTTACAGGTTATTTTTCTGTTACCAAATATACCATGTGCTAACATGGTGTTTGCTACTTTTTCATGGGACAAAAAAATATATACATATGATCAGCCTGTCACCTACAGCAGCTTTGTCCTCTTAGCAATTTTAACCATAATGAAATCTACTTTTCCTCTGGCTAGTGGCTCAGTTCCAGGTGGGAAGAGTAGCCTTTTAAAATAATTTTCCCCAAGTACCAACAAGGAAGAAAAGTCAAAAGGATTTAAATTTTAAATGGAAGGCAAAACCATTGAAAGAGGAGGATGTTGGCAATGTTGTTCAGCTTGCAAGGATAGCTACTTCTATCTCTGCTTCTTACTTGTGAAACTAATCTCCACTATAGAATAAAATTTCAGATAGAAAAGATGGAAAAACGTCTGTGCTCTGAGTTAGATTTTAGCCCAAGATTAAAATACAAAAAAAAGGTGCTAGCCAGAGTTCACAAATTTTAGAATTTAAAATCCAGTACCTGTGCTTGTTAATATTACTTCAAAAATCTTAGCTTATAGCTCAATAAATGTCATAATTTAAATTAGCCCATTAATATATGCACCCAATTAGTTTTCATTTTTCATCACAAACAATTCAAGCAATTTTGATGAGAAACAGGGCTGGAATTCACCCCCCGCCAAAAGAACATCTCAGGCATAACCAAATCTAACAGAACACAGGATATTACCTTGACATATGATACAACCAAACTGTTTAAATATAATTGGAAATACAAATGCTTACGGAATTCTCAGTTTTCCATTGTGTTTTATTCCTTTAAAAGGTTTAAATTCTAGCCCTGGCAAACTTTGCACAAATGCAAAGATGCATGAATTTAAGTTTAATGTCTGAAAGATATGTTTACACCTTCAGAAAGCTTGGCACATAGTTTAGAGTGCGCAGTTCTGTGCAAAATATTTACAACAAAATTTGCAGTGCCATAAACAATGTGACTTAGCCTCGGAAGCTTGAAATTATTTAGTGTTGTTTTAATTTTATGCTTGTTTTATGTAATGCAATAGCAGATGTTCCTTATAACCAATGTTTAGTGATACTCAAACCCCTTTGAAATATGACATTTGGATTTTACCTAACCATTTCCTGAAACATATCACAGAAATCATGACCAAGATTCAAACTTGTCCGAAGTCTATCAAATATATAAACGGTCATTTAATTTGACCTACTGCATGGTCCGATAGCAATGTAATCGGTACCATAATTTATGCTTACACCAATAACTATTGGCTAATATTTAATTCTAGATAAAATCACTTGTCTATTGAAATTCACAATCCAGGTTCATTTGTATAATAAAATCCTAAAGCATGAATATCTCTACAGCTACGCTCGGAATGGTCAAAGCTCCCTTTACAATTTCAATACTGTGCAATCGCTGTACCATTACTGTACTCTACCCTTTCGCTTCATCATACATATGTATAAACTGATCTAATTCAATGTATCAGGACACCATCTTCCTAACTTGATGATTATCCAAAACATACCTGGTGGCATTGAACTGCTTCAATAATCCAGATTTTATACAAACAGATATGATCAAAACTTTCTGAAGTATGCAAACCTTTAATAGAAAGACCATGCCAGTCTGAATGTTAGTGTAAACATATCTTATGCTATTTAAAAAGTCAAAAAACATTAGGCGGTTTAATACATTACCATTGTTCCACCGTTGTCTCCCAGCATGGGCGTTCCCAGATTTGCAGTTCCTTCTGGCCCAATGGCTGGGACAGGTCCCATTGTAGCACCAGGCATAGGTCCACGGTTGTTCATGTTCATGCCCATAAGTGGAGCAGGGCCTTGATTGCCAGCAGGAGCCGGGCTATACGCATCTATGTAAAATAGTGGGTACTTAGATCTAGCCTAAATCTAATTATTCTTCCAAGGCAATTAACTGGATTGAATATTTGTAGAAACTTAATAAATATAGAAACATGCTTATTTAATATACGGACCATGCAAAGCAACTGCTACCTGAGTAAGAGCCTGCAAAAATTGTTCTTTGGGACTGTACAAATTATACCACGTACATGTATAAGACACACAAAATATTTTTCCAACATCTTTGCTTCATAAAGCTCTACACAACAGGAACTAAAGTATCAATTGGACGTTTCCATTTCTGCAAATGATTGGATTCTCAATTAAATGGGAAAATCAAGATAACCTTATTATAGTCCAAAGAAACAATTGTTCACAATAATACTCAGCATCAAGTATTTTGGGATTTTCCCCCAAAAAGTGTGCCTTAGGCTACAATATTATTTCTTCATATTACAAACTAAAAACTGCGGTCAGTCTTTAAACATATTTAGAAGATTCTTCAAAAGAATAAGCAAATGTATCCATTTCCCTTTCCACAGAAGTCATGATACCTTCAGTCCAACCTAGCTATTAATTGAGAAGACCTTTGTCACTATTTTACGTGGTAAATAATTCAACTACGTATAAAGACCAAGGCTATCTAATCACAACCTTTTCTCTCCAAGTAAAGTGTAATTTTTTACTGGCATAGAGATATGGGTGTAAACCTAGATTGATAACCACACAAAGCTGTCCGAGGGATGTAGCATGTATTGGATTTTCATACCAGAACTAAGGAAAGATGAGACAGAACTGTTTTAGAAAATATTAACCATAGCCAATTTTGTAATATGTTACTTTACATTACCAGAGACTGTCAACTGAAAACTATTGTAAATAACATTCCTTTGCCCATTTTAACAAATTTACCTCGCAATGTTTTCATTTAAAATCAAACATTAAAAAAGGACTAAAAGATTATTAAAATATATATATGTGGCACTTGAACCTTCCAGATGTGGCCTATTTTGAACTGTTCAATTCCACTTTATTAATGCTACAAAGTTAAGCCACACAACGATAACCTGAAATAAAGGATCTGAGCCAAAAGTCCCTGGTTAATTTTTTTTTTTTGCAGGTTTGGATTTTCTCCCCAAAACCACTAAATTTGGCTAGAAAGGTTTGTACAGGCAAGACACCTAAATCCAAGTACAGATAATTTAGAAATTGTTATTTAAGTTATGCCATCCTACAATTACATCACTTTAATGTAGGTTTGCTGATGTTCATGATAACTGGTTGGCGAGGGAGTGGAGGAGAGAAAGAGAAGTGGGCAGCTGCTAAATACAAGAGACGACAAGCCTACAAAGTTCAAACCATTCCAACTTTGCATAATGACCTTTAGCAAACATTCAGTAAAGTTGCACTTTAGTAGCCCATGCCAATTTAACTATATGCAATGTCTTAAACAGCTTTTTGATACATTGTGATTTTGCTATGTCACCTTCTTTTGACAAAAAAAAGGCAAATAATAAAACTGTAACTTCTGTGTTGGGAACACATAAACACTGGATCAACAGGATTCATTTTAGACTAGTCAAAATTGAGCCCATCATGCCCACCCCAACAAAGCAAATTAACTAGTCCCTTTCCCTGCCTCCACCCAGTGCTGCAAATTCTCTCTTCAGGTGCTTATCTAGTCCTTCTTGAAAGCTGGAGTTGAATGTGCCTCTACCACACACTAGCAGGAATGCTCAGAGTGCAGCCCGGATACATTCTAGAAGTACCCAGTCAGTAGTGTAGTTTAAATTCCATTCTGGAAAAAAAACTGAAGTAACAAATGGATTGTGTGAGACATTTGTAAAGGATGCCATCTCAGAAAGCATTCAATAAAAAGCTCAGATGCTCTTGGATAAACATAGCTTTGGAGAGGGTAGTTGAAACCTCATTTAAAACTAGAATTCCATTAAGTTCCATTCAACAAAAATCTTATGACTGCTCGAATGCATAATGATTATCTGTCTTTCAAGGTACGAAGCATATCCACATCTAATGTTGAAACAGTTAAATCAATTGCCAAATTATTTCAAACCATGTTATTGATCGAAAGAAAATTTAATTTTATTTCTACGATATGTCCTTTTCCCCAACTTCAGTTTCAATTTAATAATTTAAAATGCAGAAACACATGCTAATACTACAGTTACATTATAATGGTGCTTTGAGAACAAGCCTCAACTTAATCAATACCACTGCAATGTAAATGAGGTGCAGCAAAGCACCAGCAGTTAGAAAATTTACCCCAACCACTTGCAATGCAGTATAGTAACCACAAGGAATTAAGAAGGGACTAACTGGATTTCTGATTAAGTAAATAAAAGTAGTAGACATTATTGGGAATGTGATTTTAATACTTATTTATATGGCATTGCTTGTTTACTTTCATCATGCGCGCATCTGATGGTAAAATGGCAAGATGTATCCCGTGATTGTTGTGAACACATCATTTTCTTTTTAAACTGAATGGTGGCTATTATTTGTTCAGTAAACATTCTTGCATAAACTACATTTATCTGCATTGTATACAAGATGTTTCCTACCAAAGTTAGTGTGTGCACCTAACACTGTCGCAGCAGTCATGCCTTGGGCTAGTTAGCAGTTTAAATTCAATAGCACTGTAATCACTGCCATGGATTTCACTTTGAGATCTTGTCCATAGTGCCATAAAACTGGAATGCTACTTTACATTTGTGGATTTTGCAGATCCACCCCATAACATTGGATATAGACAAATCAAAACGATGCTATTGCTTACTCCTAAATTCACCCCATCAAATAAGCAAGGAAAATTCCAAAATTACAGACTGTTTCAAGCATGCATGATCATTGTCTCCATTGAAAACAAAACACTGTCCTCAGGACTAAAAATTTGGACCAAATGTTATTAACATGCCCAATGATGTCTACACACTTCTAATTTATTAAATAGAAAAGCAGCTAGGCATAGTTTGATGGAAAGTCGAGGTGTATATTTGAAACTTACTTAGGCAAGTACTGAGGTGCTGAGAAGTGCTGGATTTGTATTTTTCCAGTCTTGAGGTTGCACTACAATGTAGCACTGTGGGAGACAACTGAATAAAAATTGCACGTGCAGAGTTTTAAATGGTAGAACTTGAGAAATGCGATTATCTATGGCTATTCAAATTTAATTTAAAAGTCAACCTTTAAGGGATATTCATCTCAACCCATATACACTGATGGTGCATCTTGTACCATAATGATGTGATATCAAGAACCAAGATTAAACAAGTTATATTTATTATCCAGGTAGCACTACTGCTCGAGTATTAAAGTTTCTCAGAACTACCAGACCTCACAGGAATAAATCAGTTTGGTGCAACCAAAACAAGAGCTGGTCTCGTTCGTATCCAGGAGTGCTATAAGTTATGACAGAAATATTCCACTGCAGTGTGATTAAAGCAAAATGTACACAATGTAATTGTCCACACCACAGTGAAGCATATAAACGTAATGATACTTATTTGACCATTACTTTTGCAGTACGTGGAGAACACTTGTTCGTCATGCTACAGCCTAAGTTTTATATATTTGAAATACTAGCGAGTTTTAACAAGTTGTAGTCATATAATATCTGCAATACAAGATGTAGCTTTACAATGTTCGGAACACTGCAGAAGACAATGGTTTACTACAATTCCAAAAAAACATGCAACTTGTACCATAATAAATGTGGCATTGCCAGGCAGTTGGTAGATTTGGTTCTACCAAATCATCTCTTGTACTAAAAATATGGTTATTGCTTCAAGTTTACAAAGAGGGTCAGAATGATCGGACATCAACGGATAAAAAGACGACAATATGAATAAAAGCTTGGTAAACTTAAAATGAGAGCATAACTTCTGAACTAAATTACTATCACCTTATGACAAAAGCAGTCATACAGTATAACTTAAAAACAAATAATTATATCAGAGTTTGTCAGTCACAGGATGTGGGTCCATCCTGAATTAACCTCAAGTAGGTGGTGGCAAGCTGCCTTTCTGAACTGCTAGCATTTGGATGGCCAGCAGCTTGAGATTACTGAGTAACTTTCAGAGAGCAGTTAAAAATCTGGATTTATTTAACTAAAATTAAATCCCACGGCTGCTTTTGTGGAATTTGAATTCATGTCCCTTGATTATTAATCCAAATCTCTGATTACTAGTCCAGTAATAAATACCTCTCAGCTACCATCACCAGTTTTTCAATGCAAGAACAGCAACCATACAATTATGTGCAAGAGGTTGTACGTTAAAAATACTAATCAATTTTTCAAGCTGCATTGATGTAATAAACTCCTGTGTTTATTAGATGTAGCTTTACAACTTTTGAAGCACAGCATTTGCACCTTTGTATGTAAACTTAAATTTCATCTTTCAAACAGGTACAGTCCCAAAGAACATCGCTAGGCACAACCATGAAGTAACAGATGTACAACATCTCAGGTGTTTTCATGGATTAAAACCCTACCTCCCATGCCAATTCCTCCACGTGGACCCATATCACCCATCCTCATATCCTGTTCTCTCTGAAAATAGAAACATTTTCATGGTCAACCTACCAGCACAGGTTATCTGTGTATGTTCAGTGTCTTACCTTTAATGGCACAAAAAACCTATTGCTCTACTCAAAAACCCAGTAAATATCGAAAGGTATGATTAAAAGTCTGAATACAAGGCAGGGAAGAAAAAAATGCAAGTTGAAATCCAAGTGTCTCTCACTTAGACACAATGCCCCTTCTGTGAAGCAGCTAACAGGGGTAATTTTAAACTTATGGTGTGGAAAACTGGCAGCAGTGGATAAGCAGCCTATGCTACTATTCCATCCAATCTTCCCTCGCATCTTCTGCAATTTCACTTGCCAATTCTGTAGCACCAAATTTGAAAAGTGCTCCCAATGTCTGACTTTCTTTAAATGAAAGCATCTTAATTACATTATAATGAGTGCATTCCGCTTAGCAATCACCAAAACAAGTTTCACATCCTTGTATTTTGATACATTATTAAAAAATCAGTTTGCAAAATTTGAAATATTACACATCAAACCTTTTCATACATGCCTGCCTATTTTCCACATGGCGCAAAAAATATAGTGATTCAGGAATTGTACTTTAATAGTATTATTTCAGTAATCATCAGACTCTGAGGATATCCATCAAAGACGTTACCAAGAAAATAAAGTCCATTCCTAGTTAAAAAATAAGCTTACTTTGTCCATTGGTAGTCATCACCCGAAAAAGGAATCCAGCCAAATGGCGCAGATTAGCTTATTTAATTCAACTAGAATTACACAAAACCTGCAATGTGTCCCCATGTATAATCATCTTACATTTTACAAAGTTTGTTGCTGTAAATCAAGCAAAATATGCAAATTGTGTCTTTCCACAGTAGAAATACCTGAAAGCAAAAGTCTCACAACTTAAAGACAGGAATTATCCAACACACGCATAAAATAAAATGTTAATTAAATCATCTGTATCAAGGACTTCTCGTGCTTAACACAATACATTCAGAAACATATTACTGCAATGTTCGTTCCTTTTTGTTCAATGGAAATTTTCTTCAACAAAAACAGTATTTTTTAAACTAAAAATAAATGCCTCATTTGGTAGCAGACCTAAAGATTCCTACAAATAAATTATACGAACTTATGCACATGCAGTTTTTTAGCCATGCTTTTGCATTCTCTAAAACAATTGTTTTCAAACATTTTGTATGGGGTATCTTTCATCTTAGTGCAATCAGTTAGCCCAGTTGCATTGATGGTTAGCACATGGTTCAGAATTATACCAACAGCATGGGTTCGATTCCCATTCCAGCTGAGGCAGACTGCCTCCTCACCCTGCCCGAGAAAGGAAAGTAATGGCAAATGACTGCTTACAAAAACTGCTAAGAAACAGCTAAGATAAAGCATCAGTGGACTATAAGCCCAGACCTGCCTTCAGGCAAAGCACAGACTGCAAGCTTCCCAATGGAAAACAGAATCACTGATAAAAGGCCTCAGTATTGAAGTAACAGAAATATGATACAGAGCCAACAAATACCGAAAAAATACAGAACATGGAAAAGTGGCTTAAGTTCAACAGCTGTCTGGCAATTCTGAAAACCCCAGGAATTCTCTGAACTTTTAGGGTCTGCAGTACCGTGTCCATGCTGCCCTCTCATGTTTAATTCACCCGCTACCAAGAATAAATTGATAAACAGCACTTTAAGTACATTATATCCTGGTGGATTTTACAAGATTCTATTCTAGAGGCGTGTTTATTGTACAATTGTGCACCTTGTCACAATTTATCAGCAGTGTTCCATATTACTGTAAATAAACTTTTTTTCCTAATTAATTTCCACACGGGGAGTTAAGACAAGATTTAGTCCATAGATGCTGGAGACTATAATTGCACCAATACCTTAAGATATAATATAATTTTAATATGGCTAAATTATATTTTTAATTTTATGCAGATACTTGTATTATATATTAGAATAGCGAAAATATCAAATTCAACTGGAGCATAGGAGGAGTTTTTGTATTATAAGAATTTACAATGTTATCTTTGATTCATGTGAACACCCGCTTCCACTCATTTCTATTATATAATTTTTACAGTACTTCCTACTGATGCTGAATGTTCTACATTCAAGCACCTGGCAGCAGTTTTTTGAACAATTTATTACAGTTCAATAATCATTTCTGCAAGTATGGAATTCAATTTTGTTTACCATCAGCAGGCACACCAAAAATCCACAGCTGATTTTCCAAATAATTCAGTACAATTTCCCTCTATTAGTAATGCTCAGAAAAAGTATTGATGCTTTTAAAGAAAAATCCAACCATATCACCACTGCAGCAAAAAGAAAATTAACAACTGTTTCACTGAAGTGATTGAGGATAATTTTAGGAAAGCATATATTTTCAAAAACTAAACAATGATGTGTTTCACTTTTGCAGTCATAACCATGACAAGTACTATGTTCTTATCCCCATATGAATAAATCACATTCTTCAATATAATTTATGGAATAAATGCAGTCTTACATAAATAATTTCCGCAGGGCAATGAAGACTAATGGCAGTTGTCTTGACTCAATATATGGTTACACTGATGTTAAGTATGCTGTTTCAGGTTAAGTGCAGTTTTCTTTGACAAAAGCCCACTCCCTGTAATAAAGTTGCGATCACTCAGCCAGCTATAAAAATAACTGGCACATTATTTTAGAATGTTTCCTTCATTTTTACATCATATTGTATCAATTCATTTTTTGATGCTTCAAATTTGGTAAGTTTCCTGTAACTTCTTTTTACCAGCATCATATTCTCTTTTTGCCTATCTGTGCCATGAACTGAAGATGTTATAGGGAAACTCAAGATGAGATAACATGGATTTAACACAATTTGAAAATATCATCCTTGGTAATAATTCACCTATCCCTCCCAAAATAACCACCCCTGTTACTTAGATTGTAACCTGGAAACTCCCACATTGCTATTCAATTTCCCTCTTGGGAACCCGGTTTACTTCAGCTGCATGTTATGCAGATCAACTATATTTGCACTTTGAACCAAAATGCACCTCCAATAGTATTAAACAATTCCACAATTTCACATTACTAACAAGCTCTTGATTAGTTAATTCCCAACACAAATCAAAACTCAGCAGTTAAACGGAAAGGATTTCAAACTACCAGCATCTTATACAATCAAAGTGGAACACTGTGGATGCTGGAAATCTGAAACACAAACAGGAAATGCTAATACTGCCAGATCTGCTGACTATTTTCAGCATTTTGCTTTTATTTCTTACATTATCAAATTGTGTAATCAATTTTCAACTTTGTGTTTCTTTCTCAATGTTAATGTTTAGTTCCCAGTTATGCCAAGTTTGGCTAGACGACTGAAAGAGTAAGAAAAAAGCATACCAATAAAACAAAAAACACATGTGCAAATTATTGCAGATGTTAGCTGAAGACCTGGTACCAAATGAGGCATGAGTTAACCAACAAGTTTCTCAAATATATAAGCAGTATGCCATGACACATCCATGATCCTTCAATCAATCTACAATTTGAGATGCAATTCGTAAATCGGGGGCATTTACAGCCTTTAGGGGTTATCTTTGTTCTTTACACTACAGTACAGAAGATATGAAATTTAAACAGAAGATTTACTTCCAAAAGGATCTGAAAATATTTAAAAAGTACAAGTACTGCATAATTGAAAAAACTTCATTTGATAATTTTCTACTATTCATGCATTGACTATATTTGTTCAAAAACAAAAATTCTTGATCAGTTTTGGAATAGCCAGTTTGGTTTTGAAAAGCACAAGAATATACTTCCATATATTTCACAAGACTCTGTGATTTATGATAGCCAGAGTTTTTCTACAGAAACATGCTTCTTTGAAACAGCATTATTCATAGAGGACATGCAGATTTTACCTGCAAATGAATTCAGTAGATTCAAAGAAAATGTGTTTAATTTTGCTGATGTGGTCACTCAAGTTGAAAATGAGCAGTGTAAAATTAGAATATTGCTCATCCAGGGCTAACTTAAAATTATAAACCACTTTATTCATTAAAGCCATCATACGTTAACGGCGTATTAATTCTGCAGTAACCTTCTCGATGGGCCGAAAGGCCTCTTTCTGCACTGCAGGGATTCTATTCAATGGATTCTTTGCCAATGGACACTTTTTATGCCTTTATAAATTATTCCATCACTTGTTACAAGAGAGCATTTTGCTGGCAACTGAAGTTAAACTACTACATTGCTTTAAAAATGGTTCATTAGGGAATACTATTAAATACCTTGGTTTAGAAGAGGACTTACGAAACAAATATTCAGTTAGAAGAGACATGCCTAACTTCAGTATTAGCCAATTACAAATGCAAAAAGCACTAATTTTAAGTTAATGATGGATTTACAACGATGCACGTGCACTTACCATAATATTTAGTAACCATGGACAGTTTAATGCAGTGTTGTGACACAGTGGAAAATAAATCAACAGATCAGGATTTATAAGATTGAGTATGGTGTATAAACCTACTGAAATACAAAGATTACTTGGACTGGAATACCAAGAACTATTCAAGGTTCCAAATAAGCTAATGGTAGCTTAGCAGCACTGGTTTATTCTGCATACGAGTTTCCACGGGTGAGATATGTTGTGTGATGTTTCCCTGCTTGCAGACATTATGAATGACGAGAAATAGAATAAATCAGGTAGCAGCTCTTACATCTTGCCATAGGCATGGAGACCTGGTTTAGATCACAAGCATACTGTAGATTTAAAACTATTTTGAGAAAACAAACATTAAACGTTAACATTGGTTGTGCCAAAATCATGTTCATATTACAGTAGTAGACTACCTTTGGCACAGTAAGATCCTCAGCTTTAGAAAGATACCAGATAAATAAACTTAGATGTGCACTGTCATTGTAGTACATCTATTTTGCAAAATTCTTTGGTGTTTCTTTTGCAACTGGCTGATAGAAACAGTAAAATTCTTGGCAGTTTCAATTTGCCACGAGATTTTAAAAGTTATTTCTAAAAAGTGCGTATCTTTTTACATTATGATTCCAAAGCGATTCAAAAGCATAGTTCTGTCCAGTACTGGCTTTACAACAAGTTGACCATACACTGATCATCAGCTGAAACTTTGTCGGATCATCTTGCATATCCTTAATACCAAATCACTGGAAATAATAGTTTAAAGCAATATAATTTAACTTCAAAATTCTGCTGTTTCAAATCAATTTTGAATGTTAAGAACTTGTATTTATTTAGCACCTTTAAGGTATTGAAACACCACTAGGTGCTTCACAGAACAAACTGAAGGAGAATTAGGTCAGGTGACCAAAAGCTTGGTTAAAGAGTTACGGTTTTAAATGGCATCTTAAGGACAGAAAGCGAGGAAGAGAGGGCAAAAGGGGGGAATTACAGAGCTTCGGAGTCGAGGCAAAGGAAGGCACAGCCATAAATGATTGCGCAAGTAAAACCTGGCATATACAGGATGCCAGAATTAAGTAGCGCAGACATATGAGGTTCGTAGACTTAGAGGAGATTAGAGTTGGGGGAGGAAGGGAGGGATTTGAAAAGCATGAGAATTTTAAAAATCAAGACACTGTTTGACAGGGAGCCAAGCACAGATGATGGTGGGGGAAGAGAAAAAAAATCTGTGCTTGTTGATAATTAAGATATGAGCAGCAGATTTTTGGATGACCTTAAGTTTATGGAGGGTAAAATGTGGGAGACCAGCAAGGGGTACAATAGTTAAGTTTCAAGTTAACAAAAGCACATCTGAGGGTTTCAGCAGCAAATGGGGTGAGGCAGGCACCATGTTATAGAAGTAACAATAGGCAGCCATAGTGATGGCACAAATGAGGTCAGAAGCTCATCTCTGGATCAAATGTGATATTAAGATTGAGAGCAAATTGGCTTAGTCTCAGATATTTGCCAGGGGGAGCGATGGAGTTGGTAGAGAGAGAGAATTTGAAGCGGGGACCAATAATAACAGCTTCAGTCTTCCACAATGTTTAGTTAAAATAAATTTCTGTTCATCTAGTGCTGGATAAGCCAAGAAAGATGGAGTGAGAGAGAGAGAGAGCTGGGTATCGTCAGCACATTTGAAAACTAATGCAATATCAAATAGGAGGGGACAAGGATATATCCCTGGTGGACACTAGAGGTAACAGTGCAGAAACAGGAAAGAAGCCTTGCAAGTGACTCACTGGCAAAAATTAGGAAGATAATAGAAAAAGGTGAGAGCAATCCCACTCAGCTGGATGACAGTGCAGAGGCATTGGAGAAGTTTGGTATGGTCAACCGTGTCAAAGGCTGCAGACAGGTCGAAAGGATGAGGAGGGAAATTTTACCTTGGACACAGTCACATAGGAGGTCATTTGTAACTTTGGTAAGAGCTGTTTCGGTACTGTGGCAGGGGCGGAAACCTGATTGGAGGGATTCAAACATGGAGCAATTAATTTAATTAATAAACATGCAATGTGTTATTATATACATTCTAAACGCACAAATCTTCCATAGATCTTAAGTGTTTGGAAGACAGACTCAAAATTTTAATTCTGGAAAAAACATTTGTAGAATGGCCAAAAATGGTGACAAAGATAATATAGCCTCCTTTCGTTCACTTGCTTCATTTGTAAGTTAATGCAAAACACATGTATATACTGGAAATATTTTTATTGTATCTATTAGCAATATGCCCGATGAGGATAACAATCACCAGTTGTGCAACATATTTTTGATAGCTGCAGCTTTGAAATAGCAAGAACAAAGCTTGCATGTATTTACAAAGATTATAAATTACTCAGAAATTCAAGTAGCTACAATGAAAATATATGCATTAAATTTGCATATTAAACCTAATTGTAACCCTAAAATTGACTCAGAATTATGAGGTCAAATGTGAAACCTTTGCTGGCAAACTGCCAGTCCCCATCCGATGATAAATGCTGAAAGGCAGCACATTTACCATCATTGCAACTTTCCTTTTCAAATACTGTGCTCGGTGCTAAAAATAGGTCTTCCCAATTCTTTGAGCACTTCAACATCATAAAGTCCACCCTTTCTTGAAATAGCAGAATTTGATCAGTTGGCAGGCAAGGTACAAGATTACAGATCTCAGGGCATCAGTGCATGCACTAGTAATCCTTCAGTTCATTAGAGATTATACCATAAGAGAAAAAGTGTTCATCTTAAATGAGGATTTCCAAAACCATGCTGTGTGGGGGAGCTTTTGTAAAATTGACTGCAAAATGATGCATGCAAGTAGTTTCTCATCTAAATTCTTCTAAGACTGCAAATGAATGTCCAGAAGATCAGCAAACCTGGACTTTATTTTTATTCATTCGTGGAACATGGGTGTCATTAGCTGGTCCATCCCTACTTGCCCTTGTTCAGTTGAGTCAACCACATTGCTGTGGCTCTGGAGCCACATTTAGGCCTGACCAGTTAAGGAGGCAGACTTCCTTCCCTGAAGGACAATAGTGAACCATATGGGTTTTTCTGACAATCAATAATGGTTTCATGGTCATCAGCAGATTCTTAATTCAGATATCTTTTATTGAATTTAAATTCCACCATCTGCCGTCGCAGGATTTGAATCAGAGTTCCCAGAATATTAGTTGAGTTTCTGGATTAATATCGAGTGATATTAAGACTAGGCCATTGCCTCCCTCTTGTTCAAAGCAATAACTGAATATTAACAGGCAATACCAGGCAGAGCCACCAAACTCTATAATGAAGATATCTATCTAAAGGAATTATGGATTCTCTAGGGATAGACCGTATCGGAGCCTTTCAGGATTCCCAATTTTGGTGGTAGTGTTTGAACACTTTTGAAAACTCTTATCTAGAGGGAATCCAAAACTATAGGGACTGCAGTTTTAAAACAGAAAAGGAGAAAAGTTCAACCAAAAGAGCTGTCAAGATTCCTTGGACTACAGAATGCTTTCTCAGGCCCAGGGCACCCTGCAACCCTGCTGCCATGAAATGCTCTCGACCTTTGTATAGCTATGTTGTTCAGTTTTTAAAAAAATCTGGATCTTTGACATTAGTTAGCCCTCCATGGTACCATCACTTTCATGAAAAGGTGGCATTAATAGAGTTTTTCATCCTTCAGTCTGGAAGCATACAACTTCTTTAGCCATTATTATTGCTTAAATTATGTGCTTCCTTTGTTTAATTGTGAGAACGTGACAAAATTACATCAGCTAACAGGGAAGCTGGAACTGAGAAGAAAATTGAAGAGCATGTAAACTCAAATAGATTTGATGGAAAGCAATCTAAAACCTATTAGAAATCCACCAATCCTATAAAGTAACATTTGGGTAGTTCATGATGGTAGCCTTGTTGGTAGTCTTCCCATGACCAGTCACCACACCTATTCAGCAACTGAACTGGTGTGTAAACAGTGGATACCCCAAGAGCCAAAACCTCTTGACCCGTGGCTGGTATCCAATGTTGCTGCTTCACATTAGCCAGATTTCATTTTGCATCTTTTCAAAAGACAAAAGGCAAGGTAAATCCCACAAACTCGAAATTGCGGACCATTCAGGCAAATGTTTGACTCTCGATCAAGAGCATTATGACCTTTCACAATCCAATTGTACACTACAATTTCTCACATTTTTACAGAGTTTAAACATAGATGACTTGTCACTTGAACTAGATCAATTCATAGAATCCCTACAGTACAGAAGGAAGCCACTCGGCCCATCAAGCCTGCACCGACCACAATCCCCGGGGTCAATTTAGCACGGCCAATTAACCTAACCCACACATCTTTGGACTGCGGGAGGAAACCGGAGCACCCAGAGGAAACCCAAGCAGACACGGGGAGAATGTGCAAACTCCACACAGACAATGCCCCAAGCCAGGAATCGAACCTGGGTCCCTGGCGCTGTGAGGCAGCAGTGCTAACCACTGCGCCACCATGCCGCCAATGATTTGCTCATGATTTTTGTGTTAACCACCAATTCTATTCTGTACATTTATAATTTGTAAACAAACAAACAAATAGGACCAACTTTGAAAAAAGATAGGCAATTACAAATTTCATAGCTATCACCTATGCAATTGAAATATCAAATTTCCAGTTCAACACCAAACACATCTCCATGGATCAGTAATGAGACAGTTTGCATTTCCAATGCTTTGTGCAATGATAGGACGCAGGTTTACACTTGCAATCTCAATTTCTCACAGGCAAACATGCCTTAAAAATTCAAAATTTTCCAACGTTCTACAAATTATACTTGACATTTTCATTTGCTGGATTGTGATTACAGCATTATGATAATTTGATAACAAATATACAGTATATAAATATATTGCAATTTAGGATTCAGTGTTTGGAATCATAATCATTACATGACGGGGATTTAAGCATCAGTGTGTGAACCAGTCAGTGGAATTCCTTCTTTAAGATGAGGAAAGGTCAACTAAAATTCAGCAATTGGTTGCAATATTGATCAGCAGCTTCCCACTAAAAGGTCCATGAATAAATACCTAAAAGCTATGCAACCAAGAGGAATTACTCAAAATCATAACTGCCTGTTCCTTCTTCCTTCATACCTCTTTATATAGGACACAATGTCGTATCCACGGTTGCCATGGATAATAGTCAAATTATTTAACTAAGGAATTTATTTTTTGTAACCATTGCACAACAAATCAGATTTTATTGCAGATGTTTTACATATTTATGACTTAACATATGTAGCAGTCTCTCATTCCATCAAGTTACAGCACAAGCAACACCAATAAACTTACAATTTGGCAGTGCTTTTTAAAAAATTTATTCATTCGTGAGATGTGAGCGTTGCTAGCAAGGCCAGCATTTATTGCCCATTTTAAACTGCCACTGAATGTAGTGGTGAAGTCACCTTCTTGAACCATTGTGGTCCATATGGTGCAGGTATACCCAGGTATATATGCAGGTACATAGGGAGGGAGTTCTAGGATTTTTACGTAGCAACTCTGAAGGAAGTGATACAGTTTTAAGTTTGAATGGTTGCAGCTGGTGTTGTTCCCATGTGTCTGCTATCCATATCCTTCTAGGTGGTATAGATCAGGGGTTTGGAACGTGCTATCAAAGGTGCCTTGGCAAGGTCACTTTACAGCAAATTAAACACTTGGCCAACAAAATTAATTCCACTAGAATACAGGTCAGCAGAAAAACTTCAGTTTGGAAACGGTTTTACCCTGTCTGAATTTCACGATTTATAACTACTGCTCAGGTGCATTATGGTAGCAGTGGAAGAAGTGAGTACATCACGCAAGTCGTTCTATAGACGCAAATTCAAGTGAAAAGAATTAAAGCTCCAGTTGTGTTCATGTGTTTCTACTTAATAATCAAAAAAATCTTATATGCACTGTGGCCTGGTCAGTAATTATAGCAGTTCCATCAATGCCTTCAACTGGTTTTTCAATATTTTAGTGCTCAGGCTCTCAGGTCAATTTTGGGTTTCTTAGACATCAGTTTCTTCAGGCATTTTATTGCTCTGCATCTTAGTGATTCAGAGGTCTGTGCATTAATCATCAGGGCAGGCCAGCTGGGACTCACTGCATGCACATTCAGATCTATGTGGTACTGTATCCTGGGTAACCGCAGTTGCAGGAATTGCCACAAGTTGCTTGAACTCCACTTCCAATCACCAAATGCTTTTGGGAATGAGAGACTTTCCAGAATGGATTTCCAGTATGGGATTACTCCACAGCTGCAGATGGTGATAGGTGTCCATTAGACAAATTAGGAGAATACACACTAAGTGTGGGAATATTCCAAGCCCAGGGCATTTGCTGTTAGCAAGGCTGGTGACTTCTCGAAGGAGTAAGATTAAGAATCAAACCTCTGGCAACATGGGAGATTTCACTGAATTGAGGGGAAATTAGAGTGGAAATGCAGTAGTCAAATCTAATTTGTTAGGCGTGAACAGGCATTTCTGTAATCACAACAGTGATTTCTGAACGATGTGTTGCCACAGTAAAGTGCACCAAGCAGACACAGGGTATCCCAGAAGAAGGGGAATAGTCCACAATGGAGTTGACAAAGATAGAGAAAAAGTCAACGTGCTTCAAGTTTCAGAAGCTAAGAAAACAAAATCCAAAAACAGGATCTCAAAAGGTAACCTCAGACTCAGTTCTAGTGAGTATAAAAACAGGAAAATAATGTAGGCAAAGGTATAACTAAGAATGTGTGAAGGAGGGCAGATTTCAGGTTCTTGAACATTGGGATGGATTCTCAGGGAATGGGCACCTAGACATGATGGATGGGTTGCACCTGAACAAAGCCAACACAAATGTTCTTGCTGAGAGATCAGCTAGCATTGCTAGGGAGGGAGAAAGCAGGAATCGGAAAATAGGAAGAGGAGAGCAGAAATGAAATCAGGAGACAAAGAGATACAAGCAACAGTAAAATTAGAAATATTCCCAAAGTTGCAAAAAAAGACCAAACAGATAACAAAACTAACAAAGATTGGTGAGTTGTAGGCACAAATTGTTACATAGCATCATCGTGTATTCCGTTAACAGATTTGATTCAAAGTCACAAATGTGTTCTTAATATTATTGGATACCGAATATTTGTAAAGATAGAAAAGGAGAAAGGAAGGGACATGACAATATTAATCAAGGATTACATTAGGACCACAATGTAGGACAAAGTATACAAGAAGAAATATTGGAGGCATGTGATAAAGGGACGACAATAATCATGGGTGATTCTAATCTACAAATGAACTGGTTAAATCAGATTGGCAGTAGTAGCCCGGATGCAGAGTTCACAGAATGCTTGAGAAAGTTTCTTAGAGCAGCACTTTCTGGAATCAATTAGGGAGGTTATATTCGATTTGGAAGTGTGTAACGTGACAGGATTAATTAATGATCTGAGTCAAGGCACTCCAAGGTAACAGCTACCACAACATGATTGAATTTTACATCCAGTTTGAAAGGGAGAAGAAAATGGGTCTAAGACTGGTATTTTAAACATAAATAAGGTTAACTACGTGGGCATGAAAGTTTAACTCGCTGAAGCAAACAGAGATAAGAGGGCAGAAGCGCAATCAATAGAGCAGCAGTGGCTGACTCTTCATGGGATATTTCATAATACTTAATGTATATTCAAACTATTTTAAAAATCTATAACCATTTGTGGTTAACAAAATAAGTTAAGGAAAGTATCAAACTTAAGGAAAAAGTCCAAAAATGAGTGGCAGGTCAGAAGATAAAGAACTGCAGAGAATGACCAAAAGGTTAACCAGGAGAAATAAATTAGAACATGAGAGGAAGCTGGTGAAAAACGTAAAATCAGAAAAACAGACAAGTGTTTCTCTGGGTATTTAAAAAGGAAGAAAAAGTAAAGTTGAGTGTTGGTCCTCGAGGGAGCAACAATGGGGAGTTAATAGTGGACAATAAGGATATGGCAAGTGAACAAGTATTTTGCTTCTGTTTTCACTTATGCAGGATATAAAAACATGTCAGTGATAGCTACAAAATCAGGAGGTGGAAGGAAGTGGGAAACTTAGTAAAATTACAAAAGCTAGGGAAGTGGTATGGAGGAAACTGCTGGAGTTGCAGGCTGATATGGGCTTCATCCTGGGGTCTTAAAAAAACGGTGGCTCATAGATGCATTGGTGCTAATTTTCCAAACTTTGCTAGATTTTGGAAAGGTTCCATCAGATTGGAAAGTATTAAGTGTGACCACTCTGTTCAAGAAAAGCTTGAAATCTGTTTGGCTGCAGGGGGGAGGTGAGGATGAGAATTTATCATTGAGGTTAGAGCTGTGCACTCAGGAAGACGCACTGTACTTGGATTTCCAGAAGACATTTGATAAGGTGCCATATCAAATGTTATTGCGTAAAATAAAAGTTCATGGCATAGAGGCTAACATTGGCTGGTTGGTAAAAAAAACAAGAGTATAAGCATAAATGGGTCTTTTTCTGACTGGCGAGACATGGCAAGTGTAGTCCTACAGCAGTCTGTGCTAAGACATCAACTTTTTACAATTTATGTCAATGACTTAGATGAGGGGGTGCTAAGGCATGGTAGAAAAGTTCACAGAGGACCCAAAGATAGGTAGGAAAGTATGTTGTGAAGCAGACACAAGGAAGTTGCGGATTGATATAGATCTGAGTGAGTGGGCAAAATTCTGGCAGGAGTAGATGGTGTCCACTTTAGGCAGGAAGAATAAAATGGCGAGGCATCATATAAACTGAGAACAACTGCAGAATTCTGAGGTGCAGAAAAATCAAAGTTTTGAAATGCAAGAATCACAAAATATTAGTATTCAGGGACAGCACATAATTAAGGCGGCTAATGGAATGCTATCCTTTATAAGGGGAGGAATTAAACATAAAAATAAGGATGTTAAGACTTCAGTTATACAGGGCGTTCGTGAGATGATATCTTGAATTCCGTGTATATTATTGGTCTCCTTATTAAGAATTGGGGCATTGAGAGGAAGTTCACTAGACTGATACCAGGAGCGGGCGGGTTGGCTTACGAGGAAAAACTGGAGAGGCCAAGCTTGTTTTCACTGGAGTTTAGAAGAGTGAAGGGTGACTTGACGGAAGTATACAAAATCCTGAACAGTCTTGACAAGGATGTTTCCTCTTAGAGATGAGTCCAGAACTATGAGTCAGTGTTTTACAATTAGGGAGTGCCCTTTTAGGACAGAGATAAAGAGAATATTTTTCCTCTCAAAAGGGTTGTGCAACTTTGGAACTCTGCCTTAGGTGGTGGTGGAGTTGGGGGTCATTGAATATTTTTAAGACAGCTGTCACTAGATTCTTGTTAAGCAAGGGAATCAGATTACAAGGGGTAAGATGAGTACGTGGAATTCAAAACACAACAGAGCTCAGCCATGATCTTATGCTGAATGGTGGAGCAGGCTCGAGGGGCCGAATTGCCTCCTTCTGGTCCTTTACAAACATATAAGATAGGAGAAGAGGAAACTGAAGAGTTAATGGGCGACGATGACTTTACAAGAAAGATTAGCAGGCAATATTAGATTGAACCCAAAAACATCATGACCAAAAAGTGTACTTTATAGATAAGTTTTAAGCAGTAAACCGTTCGGCATATACAAAGGTAAATCTCCATACAAAGACAGAGGTAGAGGACAAGGCTAAGGCCAAGCTTTAATTGAGTACTTCGCACCTGCCTTCACAAAAGGAAGAGGATGACATTAAGGTTACATTAAGGTCAGAGACAGAAGATAATAATAGAGGAGGCATGCTATAAAGATTATTCCACTAAGTCACCTGGTTCAGAAGCAATGTCATGTTGTGTTGCTGAAAGAAGTAAAAAGATAGAAACAATGGAGGCACCTTTAATTCTCTCTGGATGCAGTAGTGATAAATGAATTAAAAAGGATTCACCGTTCTTCATATATAGGCATTACCGTACACAGAAAAATCAAAAGTTAGCTCTTTAAATTCATTTTAGGACTTTTATCATTGAGATTCGTTACTAGTACCTTAATACTGACAATGAAATTAGGATTTGCCCTATGTTAAGAGTTTTTTTAAAAATACCAATAAAAGGATCTCCAAACTATATGAGGAATATGTCCAGAACCAATGACAAAATTAAACAAATAAATGAGATTTTGATGTCAACAAGAGTATGCATAAGACATCTTTGCAAACTAGTCTACTATTCAATTCAAAGTGAAAAACATGGCATTAATTTCACTACTGTGAAATCAGTGGTATGAAATAAAGTACCAATGCACATTTGCATCCTAGTAACAAGTGTGTAAAAATTAATTCCTCATATCACATCTGGTCTAAAAGTGTGGTAGATTGTTTACTGTTGTCCCAACAAGATCAAAAAAGTGGCATTTTACAAAAATAAATTCAGATAGTAGTATACTTCAGTGTTGAGGGGATGATACTGATAAAGGACTAGAGTTACATGTTTTAGTACTACAACTTAGGCACTCTAGACAGTGCGTATCCTTTTAAAATAATGATAGTAGAATTTATATCAGGAAATTTACTCAGAGTAAATGTTCACGTGTTACAATGAAACACTAGCTTCAAACGCTGGATTAAAGCTGAATTGTGTTGAAATAAATGCATTTTTTAAAAAAAGTACCTGGTAAGTGTTCAATTATATTTAATAGGTGAAGAATGTAGAGTTTAAAATTAAATGGTCAGGATTCCATCCTTTTGCAGAACATTATGGCAACAAAACTGCAATAAAATTACAAGCCACTAAAAATCCATCAAACTGCTAAACATTAACAGCATTAATCTTTACTATAAAAGGGACAATCTTAAAAAGGAAAAACTTCCACCTTTTATACAACAAATTTCAAAATAAAATTCTGGACTCGTCTAAAATAAATACTTTCCTGCCACCCACCCAAGCTAGTTTTCTTACTTACATTGTCCATGTAGTTGGATTTATACCCTTCTTGTTGTTGCCTTCTCAATTCATCCTGCTCTCTCTGGCGCATCATTTCCTCCTCTCGTCGGCGACGTTCCTCTTCATGTCTGTCAAAATTTAGTATATTCTGTTAAGATAACATAACAAGCAACTTAAAGTATGTCCAACTTAAACAACTGATAGTGGTATTGGAACTATTTTCTTGATTTAGAACATAGAACAGTACAGCACAGAACAGGCCCTTCGGCCCACGATGTTGTGCCGAGCTTTGTCTGAAACCCAGATCAAGCTATTTCCTCCCTATCATCCCGAAGTACTCCATGTGCCTATCCAATAGCTTCTTGTGGTTTTA
Source organism: Mustelus asterias (assembly GCF_964213995.1). NCBI lineage: Eukaryota > Metazoa > Chordata > Chondrichthyes > Carcharhiniformes > Triakidae > Mustelus > Mustelus asterias. Next base: position 85,076,325 of record NC_135810.1, read on the forward strand.
TTAACCACAAACTTTGAAGTACATCACCATTATTACCTAATTGTGGAAAACAGAGGCATGTCTGGCTTGGTCAATCCTGCAAGCCCCTCCTTATTAACATCTCACAAATTGTGCCCAAGTTGGGCAAGTTATCTCTCAGGCTTGTTAAGCTAGCCTGTATTCAGCTAACATCCCAGACTCCTCTATTACAAACACTGCTTAGTCCTGGGCCACACATAGGACAGATCCACAAGAGATGGCAGCATAGGAGTATACAGAGAGGAGAAAATGGTCAGGAGGCATCAACATTGACTCCGGATGCTATAATGTTTCATGTCATCAGATTAAACATAGCCAAGCAAACCTGCTGATTACCACCTATCAAGCTCCCTCAACTGATGATTCAGTACTTTATCACCTTGAGCATCATTTTAAAAAGAGCAAAAAGCAACAAGGGCACAGAACATATTATGGATGGGTACATCAGCCTCACTACTGACCAGGACTTGAAGGACATAGCTGCCAGACAGGGCAGGCAGTGAGATTAACCAAAAAGAAAAAACTTTTACTTATTCCATGAGCCACAATTTTGCTGGCCAGCTTATTGTGATGCTTTATCAAACACTTTAAAAAAATCTTCATCTATCTGCAAAAGTATCCATGACTGTACAGGTAGGAGTGATCCCTAAACACACCTGGTGGAGACAAAGTCAGATTTTCACAGGGAGGACAATGTTTATTGTGTTGTGTGGCATGGTCACTGATGATTGCGATTCCATTTGAAACTCTTCAGATGAAGCAGTCCACGTTGCTATGCAGTAATGCCTGGGCAACGTAGCTGCTAAGTAGCAGATAACAATTACGCCACACAAGTGACAAGTAATGACCACCTCCAGAAGAGTGTCTAACCACCACCCCAGGATTTTCAACAGTATCCATAGTCAGCAAATTCCCCATCATTAACATCCTGGAGGTAGCACTAAATCGATTGGGCCAGACACAACTACAGTTGCTACAAGTCAGAGGTTGCTAATCAGCAGTGACCCACTTCCTTTTTTAAATTATTTCTTCATGGAACATGGGCATCGCTGGCTGGCCAACCTTTATTGTCCATCCCTAGTTGCTCAAGTGCAGTTGAGAGTCAACTGGCCAACGTGCAGCTCTGAAGTCACAGACTAGGTGAGGTCGGCAGATTTCCTTCCCTAAAGGATGTTAATGAACCAGATGGATTTTTCTGACAGTCGACAGTAGTTTCATGGTCATCAGTAGATTCTTAATTCCAGGTTATTTTTTTTATTGAATTCAAATTCCACCATCTGCCATGGCAGGATTTGAATCCAAGTCCCCAGAACATTGGCTGAGTTTCTGGATTAATAATCTAGTGATAATACAACTTGGCCATCACCTCCCCCCTGACTACCTAAAGCTTATCAATATTCATATCAGGAATGTGATGAAATATTTGCCACTTTCCTGGGTGAATCCAGCTTGAACAGTCAAGAAACTAGATACCATCCAAGAAAAAGCAGCCACTTGACTGGCACACCATCCTGCTCACCATGGCAGCACCATTCACCATCTACAAGGTGCATCCATGTCAGCAAACCCAATGATCGAAGCAAATAGGACTATCATGTTCAGCAAGCTTCCCAAGTCACACACCACTTTGACTTGGAAATATAATCCTGGAACATCCTATCGAACAATAGGAGTATAAGCACCACACAGGCTGCAGGAATTTAAAGGTGATGACTACCAGCTGAAAGGACAGTTTGGGATGAGAAGTAAATGCCAGCCTTGTCAACAGTATCCACAATCTAGCAATGAAATAGAAAAAGAACTCTCTTCGGATCCAAAACAATGTTTCAAGACAGATAAGCCAGACACTAGATCCGTGACCATATATCATGTAGTAACTCTACATTCTGCACTCTCCTTTCTTTCTCTATGAACGGCATGCTTTGTACAGCACGCAAGAAACAATACATTTCACTGTATACTAATGTGACAATAATAAATCAAATCAAAGTTAGCACCAAGTGCAGTTCCATTTCAACTGAAGTTTTTATAAATTCAAACTATTTGCAACAGAAATGAAATATATTTCAAAACACCCCCATACCAACCATGGACATGTAAATTTTACCACGGGCGATGTGGTAAATTCTGCCATTAAAGGAAAAGCAAAGAAAAGAGAGTGTGACAGAAAATTGAAAAAGGAATAGGTGCACGCGAACATTGATGAATGGAGATTACGAAGATCGTTTGTGAAAAAATCCACAAAAATGATGATGGCAAATTTGGGGAGTTGCGGATAGGTTCGAGATTATTAGACAGTGGAGCTGTTGCTGCAACTTAGGTCTTGGGCACCAGTTTTAGATAGTCTATGCAAAGAATAGTTTTGTAGGTCACAGAGCTGGGTTGGAGAAGAACCCAGAGACAACAAACATGCAAAATAATAGTCTGTGGAGGCAGGGATACAGTAAAGGCGAGGCCTAACAATTTGCAGAAGTGGGAATAGGATGTCTTACTGACACTAAAGCAAAGATAAAATATATCTTTCATGTTGTCATCTTCACTTGGTCCATCTGTAACTTTTCCCATACTGGACTCCTGTCTCCATTTGTGGGAATAGCTACCAACTACTGTTCACCACAAGCCCACAGCTACCTTGTTACACCCAGTTGCCTACAAGGATTCTATTCCAGTTTCTTAGCCTCTGACAATGTAACCTTGCATACTGGTGCTTTTTTCCTCCCTCAAAAGGTCCTTTCCCAACGTGGCCAATTGAACATAAGGGCCAAGAGCTTTGACAAAGGATCATCTGCACTTGAAAAGTCAGCTCTTTTCTCTCCTTACAGATGAACAAAGAACAAAAAAATTACAGCACAGGAACAAGCCCTTTGGCCCTCCAAGCCTGCACCGACTATGCTGCCCAACTTAACTAAAGCCCCCTACCCTTCCGAGGACCATATCCCTCCATTCCCATCCTATTCATGCATTTGTCAAGACGCCCCTTAAAAGTTACTCTTGTATCCGCTTCCAATACATCCCGCGGCAGCGGGTTCCAGGCACCCACCACCCTCTATGTAAAAAACCTACCTCGTACATCTCCCTTAAACCTTGCCCCTCGCACCTTAAACCTATGCCCCCTAGTAATTGACTCTTCCACCCTGAGAAAAAGCTCCTGACTATCCACGCCTCTCATAATCTTGTAGACTTCTATCAGGTTGCCCCTCAACCTCCGTCGCTCCAGTGAGAACAAACCAAGTTTCTCCAATCTCTCCTCATAGCTAATGCCCTCCATACCAGGCAACATCCTGGTAAATCTTTTCTGTACCCTCTCCAAAGCCTCCACATCCTTCTGGTAGTGTGGCGACCAGAATTGAACACTATATTCCAAGTGCGGCCTAACTAAGGTTCTATAAAGCTGCAACATGACTTGCCAATTTTTAAACTCAATTTTTAAAGGCAAGTATGTCATATGCCTTCTTGACTACCTTCTCCACCTGCGTTGCCACTTTCAATGACCTGTGTCCCTGTACACTCAGATCCCTCTGCCTATCAATACTCTTAAGGGTTCTGCCATTTACTGTATATTTCCTATCTGTATTAGGCCTTCCAAAATGCATTACCTCACATTTGATGCTGCCAGACCTGCTGAGATTTTCCAGCATTTTCTCTTTTGGTTTCAGATTCCAACATCTGCTTTTATCCAGAACACAAGGGCCATATCTATTTCACATAATTCTGCTCCCGCAGATTCCCCTTTCTCCCAGAATTATGACAGACCTTGTCCTCACCAGCATTTGCAGTCAACATATAATCCTCCACCATGTACAATTACATCTCCACCGCCATGTTGTCTTCAGCATTACAAAAGTGACATGTTCCTCCATGACATATTGAACAACACCAGATCCCTTTCCCATTGCCTTGTTCCATGCAAGCATAGAAGATACTACACCTGTCTTTTTAACCTTCTTCCTTTACATGATCCAAGGCCCAAACACTTCTTCTAAGCAAATCCAGTGTTTCTTGTGCTCATTTCAATTTAGCATATAGCATTTGCTGCTCATGTGCTCCATTCCTCAGGGGAGATCAAATGCAGACCAGGCGACTGGTTTGAAAAACACCTCTGTTCAGTTCACAAATGTAAATTGAGCTTCCTGTCTCTTGTCGTTACAATTCCTCACCTTGCTCCCACCATGACCTTTCTATCCCTCCCTGCATTCCAATGAAGCCTTAATACAAGCTCAAGGAAAGGCACCTCATATTTGACTCAGCACTCTTACTGTCTTCTGTACTTAACATTGAGTTCAACAATTTTAAGTCATAACCTCTGTCTCTATTTTGTCCTATATTCTTTTTGGTTGGTTTAATCTGGTCTTGTTTCTTCCTTTATCCTTGCATCCCTTTATATTGCATTTCAATGGTTGCTACGTAGCCATTCATCGAGACACATCTTTTGTCTCTCTAATCTAGTCAACCCATTACCATGCCATTTGGCTTTTACATAAGAACAGAAGAAATAGGAGCAGGAGTAGGCCATCTAGCCCCTCGAGCCTGCCCCGCCATTCAATAAGATCATGGCTGATCTGACGTGGATCAGTACCACTTACCCGCCTGTTCCACAAAACCATGTCACTTAATCTCTGTCATCTACCCTATCACACATTTTTTCACAAACAGTACCCCGGCACCCCCAAAAACTTGTTCAAAACCTATTACATGTCAAACACTCCATGGTTCTGAAGGGGGGTTAGTGCAACCTGAAATATTAATTTTGTCTCTCAACAGGTGCTATCTAAACCGCTGAGTATTTCCAGCATTTCCACTTTTTATCTCATCTCCCAATTTAGTAGTTTCACATCAATTCTAAAAATTGTATTTTTGCATTTTGCAATTAGCTTGGTTCATTTTATAGCACTCTCGTATCGAAGAGTAATGGACTGCACTGCAAGTGCAGCACACAAATAAATAATCTTGACTGGCACACTGCTGCAGTGCTGGAGAACTCTGGTTCAGGCGTGTGGTAGAAATTCTAGAGTATTAGTTAAAGAGGCTTTGCTCTCATGTCTGGCTAATATTTTGCTCTCAATCAAGAGCAAAGGGATTAACTTGTCGTTCATTGTACACTGTTTTTCCACAATCATTATATTTTAAAGCATGTAACGTATGAAGTATTTTGGAAGGAAACATCTAAATGATGCGATGACACACCAGAAAAATTCAAGTTAGTTTCTAACATGTGGCCTGATTTTCCCTTCTACCTCATTTAGCACAGGACAGATTGCACACATCTGAATTGATGAACGCAGCCAACTTCCAACCTTCAGCCTACAAATAATAGGTGATCACCTCCAAATCATGCAAATTACAGGTCAATTTGAGGGACTTCAACCTGAAAAAATAATGACTTCTAGCTTCTGGACGTAATTGGTGGTCTGTGGCAGCTTTTGGTAACCAAATAGCTTCAACCCTAAAGTTCAAGCAAGAACATTATGCATCAGTTGTATAGAACGTTGATCAAAACCCCACTGTAGTATTGTGATTTAACTTAAGGACCACACTTCAGGAAAAAAATATTTTTTATTCCACTATGTTTAGAGGTTTGAGACCAAGACCTTGAAAATTATACAAAAATAAAGACAATTGATTAAGATAGAAAAACTATTTATTCTCATGGGGGAATCTGGGGACCCGAAAGGTTAGCTCAGTTGCTCCCTCCAGATGCCACAGTCCTGCCGAGTATTTCCAAATAGCAAACTGATGATTTGGACACTGTCAAATTTTACATGGAAATAAAGAGGTTGATATGATGATATTATTAATGTTGACTTCTACCAGTGTTTTAAACGAGTGTGCACTTACTCAAATATTTAAATTAGCAAGATAAATCAGGAATCTGATGCCAGGTACAGAGACACACATGCTTCAAGATACAGAGATGAAACCCTGTTTGCCAGTGGTACATTTTATATTGCTCACTTTTTTTTGAGCAGCTTGATACAAGTAACATACTCCATTCAGCACCAAATTAGGGGAAGATTTGACTGAGAACTAAAGCCAGCTAACAACTAGATGGGAGACTACCCCAACTCATTTCAGGTGAGACCCAAACTGCCAGCAAAAAGGAACTATCAAGCCATCAACCTGGACTTTGAATCCTGGACCCATGTGTCAGCATCTCTTTTCCTGCACTAGCTAACCTCCCCCCAGCAGGCTGCATTATATTCCAATTCATAATCACACCACCAACATACAAAAGTATGGAAGTAACATTTCTCCCGATCAATATAATTAATTGCAGCACGTATACTATATGACTGATGCAAACAAGAATGCACGACACAGATCAGTGCACACAAAAAAAACCATCACGTAGCAGTAATACAACAGCCAAATCCAAAAAAAATGGAGATTAATGAATAAATGATTCCTTGCACTATTTTTTCATTAGAAATGCAAAGTAGAGCTAATTAATTACATGCATCCAGGACTAGACAGTTACAGATTTAGACCAACAGGATCTGAAATTTGAGTTCAGTGTGGGAAAACTGCTCCACTTAAAAGAATACCTTATATGGAAGACACAAGTCAGCATTCAAAATGACATTTACAAATGACGCAAAACATCATTAGCATACAGGAGAAAAAAACATTTACTGAAAGTCTGAAATGGAAGTTCAGTACCAGATACAACCATCACTCTAATCTCTTCCACTTAAATGTATGAAAAACAGACAAGTCAGATCATCAAGCTTGTTATCACAAGTATAAGGTAAATGTTTCAGAAGAAGAAGAATCCGGTAACATACTACAAGATCATGCTCTGAACTGGACATACCTCATTTCTATTTGTTTTCGTTTCTGCAGCTCTTGATTCCTCATTTCTTCCAGACGTCTCAACTCCTCTTGGCGTCTCATCAAATCTACAAGAACAACCAGCCTGAATTTAACACCTATTGCAGAACACACATTACATCAATAACTTCTAAAGATACTTCTTTCAGTGGACAAGGAGCTTTACAATAGGTTCATTAAATTTTCAGTGCTGCTTGATTTCACTGTGATGCAACACAATTATATAGCACACAAGCAAAAGTTAGTGCTTCCAAAGTAGCTACATAATTACCAACACAGCAACAGGAAACCACAGCAGCCTAGACAACCCAATAATAGCAATGATCTTTGTAAACACAGACTACAAAATATCCCACTCAAAACCGTCTGATACCCCATTGGTACAAACTTTATAAAATGCATTTGGAATTTTTATGGAAAGAATTAAAGAAAGACTTTTAACCTCTTTTTACACCAATCTGAGGTCCCTATCGGCTTCAAGATGACGACCATCATCCCAGTTCTAAAGAAAAGCCAGGAAGTGTGCCTTAATGACTATCGTTCAGTGGCTCTGACATCCATCATTATGAAGTGCTTCGAAAGTTAGTCATGGTATGAATCAATTAAAGCCTCCCAGATGGCCTGAATTCACTACAGCTCGCCTACCGCCGCAACGGGTCCACAGCAGTCGCCATCTTGCTGGCCCTACACTCAACCCTAGAACACCTAGACAACAAAGACACCAATGTCAGACTCCTACTTACCATCAAAGCTCAGCCTTCAACAATATTATTCCTACAAAACTAATTTCCAAACTCAGTGGCCTGGGGCTCGGCTCCACCCTCTGCGATTGGATCCACGACTTCCTGACCACAGACTGCAATCAATAAGGATAGGCAGCAACACCACCTCCATCATCCTTAACACTGGTGCCCCACATCATCCTTAACACTGGTGCCCCACAAGGCTGTGTCCTCAGCCTCTTACTATACTCCTTATACACCTATGACTGAGTGGCCAAATTCCCCTCCAACTCGATGACACCACCATAGTGGGTCAGATGTCAAACAATGATGAGACAGAGTACAGGAAAGAGATAAAGAATCTGGTGGACTGGTGCCACGACAATAATCTCCCCCTCATTGTCAGTAAAACGAAGGTGGTAGTCATAAACTTTAGGAAGCATAGTGGGAGACATGCCCTGTCTACATCAAAGGGGACAAAATGGAAATGGTCGAGAGCTTCAAGTTTCTAGGTGTCCAGATTACCAACAACCTGTCCCAGTCCCTCCATGCTGACGCTATAGTTAAGAAAGCCCACGAACACCTCTATTTTCTCAGGAGGCTAAGGAAATTTGGCATGTCCGCTACAACTCTCTCCAACTTTTACAGATGCACAATAGAAAGCATTCTTTCTGGTTGTATCACAGCTTGGTATGGCTCCTACTCTGCCCAAGACCGCAAAAAAACTACAAAGGGTTGTGAACAAAGCCCAGTCCATCACGCAAACCAGCCTCCCATTCATTGACTCTGTCTACACTTGCCTCGGAAAAGCAGCCAGGATAATCAAGCACTCCACGCACCCTGGACATTCTCTGCCACCTTCTTCCGTCGGGAAAAAGATACAAAAGTCTGATGACACATACCAACCGACTCAAGAACAGCTTCTGCTCTGCTGCCAAACTTTTGAATGGGCCTACCTCATTAAGTTGATCTTTCTCCACATCCTAGCTATGACTGTAAATTGCACTCTGCACTCTCTCGTTTCCTTCTCTATATATGTCATACTTTGTATAGCATGCAAGAAACAATATTTTTCACTGCATACTAATATGTGTGAAAATAAATTAAATCAAGACATTTAAAAAAATTTAACACAGTTATTAGTGCATGTTAAGTGCCAAACTGTAGTTTCAGCTGCGATGCTTTCAGTATTCACAACCTCCTGGATTTGTGCAAAACATCTTTCAGTGCACAATGAGCAATATCCGACATCCTTCAGTAAATGGCTGGGCCAGAGAGCTTTCACCCTTTAATGACCAGCCCTGCAATGTGCTCCGGCCTCCAGTTGACCCCTGTTGCACCCAGCCTGAAGGTGAGGACCTGGATATCACCTCCCCCTCACACACCACTCAGAGCCATGGCCTAATGCACAACCACACTGCCAAAGTGTTGCAGGCAAGTGTTGGTGGCAATGGCAAGGATCAGCAGGGATGTAAGGCTGGCCTGGTGCATATATTCAGGGAGTTAGCTTCGGCTCCAGGTCTGTGTTAGCCACCAGGTTCTAGTGCAAGCCTTAAAGCAGCCAGATGCCAGACTGGTTTCCCAACTCAAATAAACACACCCAGGTCAGGCACAGGTCTTCTGCCAGCAGCTGCTAGCAGATTCGTTCATGGCCCTGTTAACATCCTTGAAGATGATTTACGGCAGTTTCCTTTATACTGCATTAATTGAGATGACTTTCAAGATTTCTTTCTCCCTAGGTAACACCTACTGTGTCTGGTGCAGCTGCAATAAGCAGGGTGGAAGGCAATGCTGTGCCTGGGGCAGGAACATAAATCAACATGTTTTCACATGGCAAAATTATTTTTGTTTAGCTCATCTTTTTTCAGGAATATATTAGATACACAAAGTGAGGGATAGCTATATTTGTACATACTCTCATGTAACCATCATAGCTTTCCCCTACCAAGGCATTGTATAAACTAATAAATGACAGGCATAGAACCTGCAAATATGTAATTGCAAAACAGGAATTCCACAATGACCAACTCACACTAGTGCACACCATGTTTCCACAAAAACAAAATGGAGAAGTTAGGAGTAAAAGTCACAGGAATATATACATTTGATAGCACTAACAGAAACATGACTATTATTTTGGGATTCTTAATATAAAGGAATAGGGAAATATTTCCTGTAAAGAGGAATAATTTGCATCAAAAGCATGTTCAGAAGATTCTATGGTGTTAGAAATCAAAGATGAAAAATGGATGTCAGCATAACCACTGAACCCTAAACATGGTAGGAAAATGGAAGAAAAAATGTATAGTCCGGTCAGAGTGTAAATGGAGGAAAGAAAATGCAGTACTTAAAAGTGTGCGCATATCCTGCCTTCAGTAGTATTTTACCAATATTTACAAGAGAGGCACGTCTGGATTAATTTGCAAAAGTTAAGTTGGATAGGAGTTAATTATGTGGAAGCACTTCATGTCAGTACATATTGTAAGCTTCAAGGTGCAAATTGTGTGAAAAAGATGAACATAAAATTGAGGGTTCCAGATTGTAATGGGGCACATATGAAAGGAAAATTCACACAAAGGGCATTTTAAAAAATGAGATTGTAAAGTGACAGAATAAATACACAACTCAAAGAAAGCAAATCAAAATACTGTAGATAAATTAAGATTAGAAACAAATTTGAATGAAGGGAATATCGATCTAAGGCCTATAATTACAAAAGAAGAATCTCAAATGAATAAAGCCATAAAAGTTAACAAAATACTAGTTATTATGGAAATAGTCAAAGTGAATCTACAGAAAATCCGAGCAAGATTAGATTTGTGTTCAATGCTATGGGAAGGATTTCAAGACAATTAAATGTACAGTACAGATTCACTGGGATGTTGTCTGTTACCAGGAAATATAAATACGAAAGCTTCAAAATTGGGACTGTGATAGAGCAAAGATTATGGAGCAATCCAATGAATGGGGTTAAAATTACAACTGGATAGAAACAGATAACTTTCAGTGGATATGGATTTTTAAAAATGCAAGATTAAGTGGAAGAGATTCAGGGCAGAATAAAAAAACATTTTTAAAAAAAGTCATAAGGAATGCACTGATGGAGTTCGTGACTATAGTAGAGACCAGGTCAATGTTTAAGAATAGGAGTGGTGGGTGAAAAGAACAAAAAAGGATATAAAGAAAAGGACAGGTACCTGGGATGATACTGTAAGTGTGGAGGTTGGACACTAACACTTAATTTGGCCAGTATGTTTCAGTTATGTGATTTCTATTTAATGAAATTTAATGATGGGATTTGCACCTCATAAGCAATAGTCAAAAACCAATTAAGAAAGCGCACCATGGAAGTACAAAATACATATTACCTTTTACCAGATTTTCATATTTGTAACCTCCCTACAGTCTGAGTCATTCTCCAAAACAGGCTCTGTGTTAGTATGGCAATTTTTCAGAAAACATTTTCCAAAGAAATTTCTTTGACACACAGTATTCTCAAATCAAGTATGTTATCTGATTTACAAGTATTGGATCAGATTTTGTCACGTTAGGTATCCACCATTACTGGATGTCATGAGGCTCTGCAACTTCTAGTGTGCACACATCACACTGTAACGTAAATTCTTAAGTTGCAGAGGGCCAACCAATGATACTTCCAAAGGCAACCATGAAACCAGTGTAAATTTGAGTTTAATTGCCCAATACTTATGAATTAATGACATTTAAAATTTTAGAGCTGCATTTCCAGGCTTAGCGGGTCATATCTTGATTTACAAATGGTTAGTAAGGAGGCCAAATCCAGAAAGGATGTTTTAAAAGTTAAAATTGATTGATTTTCAACATGTAATCTTTTAAAGGCCCAATAAACGGTAAGTAAATTTGTTAACATGATTCATCAGACTATAAAATTCTCACAGGTAAGATGCAGGAAGGATGTTCCTGATGATGGAGTTCAGTCCCAGGGATCATAATCTAAGGATAGCAGGTAAACCTTTTAGGACTGAGATAAGGAGAGATTTCTTCATCCCAGGGAGAGAGTGGTACAGCTGCTGGCGTGGCTGCTTGGTCAAATGAAGTGTTGATGTCTATCCTCCACACTTACAGCTGCTGGTGTGGAATTCGCTACCATAGAAAGTGGTTGAAGCCAAAACATCATATGCTTTCAAGGAGGAGATAGATATTGCCATTGGGGCAAAAAGGGATCCAAGGATATGGGAGTAACCAGACTATTCATGAGAATCATAGAGTCCCTACGGTGCAGAAGAGGCCATTCGGCCCATCGATTCTGTACCAATTCTGTCAGCGCACCTTACCCAGGCCCTATCCCAGTAACCCCACAAATTTATTCCGCTAACCCCCTGCCTAACCTACACATCCTGGGACACTAGGTGGCAATTTAGTATGGTCAATCTACCTCACCTGCACATCTTTGGAATTGGATGAAGAGTCACAATCACACTGAATGACAGGGCAGGCTCGAAGGGCCTACTCCTGCTATTATTTTCTATGCAACTTATAAAACAACTTTTCATCAAAATTATGGTACTTTTTAATGCTTACATTGTTAATTTTGTAAAGTTATGTTTATAATTTATTTTACAAAATTAAAAATATGTTTACTAGATCTGATTTTTTAATGTCCTTCTGACTGCTTTATGCAGTTTTGGTAGTGCAAGTACTATAAATAGAAACCACAACTGCTAGCCATTTTCACTCTCGCTGTAACAACAAATCTCCCTTGAGGCAATTTAAATTCTCACTATAGGAGTGTGTCAATAGCTAATGTCACAAAGCGAGCACCACCACTGCACTTGACTTCAAAATTCAGAATGAGGCTTTATTTTACACTCTACTGACTAGTATTAAGAAATGAAAGTTTGAGAACTTTTAAAAGAGCAAGCCAGTGAAACTGTTGATAAAGCAATTAACTGCAAAAGTATGTTAAACTAGGTTTTATATAATATTGGTAGAGCATTGTTTATGGTAGAGAAATAAGCAGTTATGGGGAATTTAGGGATAACATAATCTCACAACTGAGCTGAAAATTTAATCCTCGTTGCCAAACACCAGGTCTTAAAAGGCATTCCCCACAGAGGCACAAAGGCAGTCTGCTTCAGTCTGTTATCATCAAACATCTTTGCTAATGGTGGCAATTCAATTTTTCTGGGACCACTTTGGAGCAAAAACGCAGCACTATTTCCTTTTAACAAGTATGTTAAGCCATTGAGCCATGTCAAGCAACCTTATCGACTCTTTCACAAATTTATTTCATTGAATGAGGGAGAATAATGGACATATGCCAGGTTCTCTTAGTTAAATATTCCAGGGTAACATATGAATGGTTACTTAATTTACTTCAATATCTTAAAGCTGCCAGATTCTGGAAATCCCACAATGACCAGCTCAAGACATTAACCTTTTAAAAAAAGGACTTCCTGACATAATTCAATGGTTCCTTACCACAGGTAATAAAGAAACAAAAGCAACCAAGAGACTTTAGTGATGAACTTTAGTCATTCTCAGGGAAAATGCATTGGAAAACTTAAGCAACTACAATCCAATACCTGGTGGCCTCTATTTCAGAGATCCAAGAGGTAATTGCACCAAGACAGTGGACGTATGAGTTATGATTTTCCAAAATTCCCTAGATTCTAGAACAGTCCAAGCAGATTGGAAGCTAGCAAAACATAACACCCCTATTCAAGAAAGAAGGGATAGAGGAAACGGAATTACAGGCCAGCTAGCCTAACAGCTATCAGGAAAATGCTGGAATCTCATTAAGAGGTCTTAACTTGGAGAAGACTATAATCAGACAAAATTAACATGGTTTTACAAAGAAATTCAGTGTTTTGAAGATGTAACTGGTTGGGTAGATAAAGGGGAACCAGTAGATATAATATATTTGCATTTCCTAAAGGCATTTGATAAGGTGCTACTTATAAAGTTAATACACAAGATAAGGAATGATGGAGTAATATATTAGCCTGTATAGAGGATTGGTTAATGGACAAGAAGCCCAGAGTAGGGATAGATGAAGCACTTTTAAGTTGGCGGACTGTGACTAGTGGAGTATCACCAGGATCAGTCCTAAGGCTGTTCTTGCAATCTGACTTAGACAAAGAGAGAGTAATTATTCCAGTTTGTTGATGATACAAAGCTAGGTGGAAATGTAAAATATGAGAACTCAGAAACTACACAGAATATATAATGCGGGGAAGTGCGAGGCTGAATTTTTTTTAAAGGCCTGAAACGTGTAAATGTTCATGTTCAGAAAGACTTGGGTGTACTTGCAGGAGCAAAAAGTTAGGATGAAGTACAGGAAGCAATTAGAAAGGCAAACTGCATGTTACCTTTTATTGCAAGGGGACTGGAGCACAAGAATAAGGAATTATTGCTACAGTCGTACAGGGCTTTGGTCAGACCACACTTCTATTGTGTGCAATTTTATCTCCATATTTAAAGACGGATCTACACGCATTGGAGGTAGTACAGCAAAGGTTTACTAGACTGGTCCCTGGGAGGAGGGGATTGTCCGACGATGCACTATCGTTGAGCATATTCAAAGCCGAAGATAGTGAGCTGTTTGGTCTCTCAGTGAATCAAGGGATATGTGATGCAGGCAGGAGAATGGAAATAAGGCTAATGACTAGACATGATTGTACTGAATGGAGGAGCAGCCTTGGAGGGGCAGCTTGGCCTATTCCTGCCTCTTTACCTTATGTTCCATGTTACAACCTACTGCAATTAGTCAATAAATACCAACTATAACCATCTTAAAGACATAGTGCAGTAACCTGCCTTGTCTCATAAGCATAAGCTGATGTTCATGTCGTGCAGCTTCCATTTCTGCCTCTAGTTTCTGTTTTGCTTCTCTGATGTTTCTGTCAACTTGCTCACGCTGTTGCTTTTCCATTTCATCCAGAGCTTTCCACCGAGATGCATATTCAAATTCAAATGTTCCAGGCTGAGCAAAACGTGGTGGCTGCTCCCTTTCTCTAAAACAATAAAAACATGCATTAAATTTAAGTCACCAAACCATTGTTTAATGATCATCAGATTCAGTATCTATGTAATACATACAGCTTCATGCTGTTATTAACAACATGTGGGTCATCATAGGCTGCCTGCGCATCATGTCATTGTTATTTTCAAATGCACCAATATCTTCATTACCCTCTTAAAAGATTCTCAGTGCAGAAGATGGAAACAGGGAAGGTTTTAATCAGTTGTTGCAACAGACTGTCGTTTCATGATGGAGAAAATGATTCTCATATGTTAAAGCATACAAACATTTTATAGGACAGTTATTTAAGTAAACATTTCCCAAATCAATACCTTGCTACTAATTGCCTACAATAATGAAGCCCTAATTTTCTTAGATTTATTGTTTTTGACCAAGATAGTGGTTGAATAACCTGTTTAAGGTCAAAGGAAATGCACAACTTAGGAAAAAAAAGTATCACAAGAGGCCTGAACCAATGCCAAACAATACAGAATTTGGGAAAAGCCGTAGCAAAATGTTACAGATGAGCATGGCACTCAGTACTCTTTTCTTTGCTCAGATGTTGTGCAAGAGTGTGCTAGCTGACACTCACCTATAACATTTTGCTGATAGACCGAAACCTGTGTCAGAGGTAACAAGACAACACTGTTGTGAAATGTGGAGATAGTCACATTGGTATTGTCCCATTAAATGCAGTGAAGTGTCCCATGAAGTGCAGGTATTCTATACAATATCAGAGAGATGCTCCTAGAGCAAAGTTTTTTAACATTAATCTCAGAGTGAAATTCCAGCATCATTTTTTGCACCACAGCTGCTCTGAACCCAAAAGAGAAAATGCCTCACCCTAAAAATACTAAAGTTGTACTGCAACATAAAAAAAACAGAGCTTCACATATGATAGGTGGACATGAAATGTGATCCAAGAGCATTTTCTCTGGTCAACAGAAACATACTTAAGTAAATGGCAAAACCTAGTAATAGTACACATTAGCCTGTAACTTCCTGGCTCCCCTGTGTCAAATTTGGAGAGTATCCAAACAGGGAACTCTTGGAAGTTCCCAGGTAAGGCTTTATGCAGCAATCATTCAGAAACGCTAACATCCCCAGGACAAATGGAACCATCCAGGCCAAGTGATCTAACCCACTAACTTTGGATGGTTCTACCAGTTTTATACCAACAGTTATTCTGAAAGATCTAGAAGAAATAAAACCACTTCTAATTTCAGCACTACTAAAACACTCAGACTGAGCCTCACATAGGACACTCTCCACACTCCGGATCCCCCAGACCTGACCCCCCCCCCCCCCCAAAAAATGGGATGTTGCCTTCCTGGACTAGCTGGAATTGCACTGGGGACTCTGTCACTGCAGGCCTCAAGCAGCTCCAGCCATTGGTGGTTTAAACAAAATTTTTCAGAGTAGGTAGGTGCATTTCAAACTCATCTAATTCCAGCAAGCCATGGAAGGTATTGCTTATTAAACTTTGGATGCAGTTTGTTTATGCCAAATAAGACATGAATTATTTACTTGTGGTATTGAGTGTTCTTTTGCAGTAGTTTCTCAGGAAGTCCATCTTCATCATCAAACTGTTCCATGGGCTCCACAATAACAGGACGAGGAGAGCTGAAAAGTAATGAAAAACAGCATTTATAGTACAAAAGGCTGACTACTTAAAAAAAAACCCTTTGAAGCACTTGATATGATGTTTACCATTTTCACTGAATACACAATCTTGTCTACTTCATTTAAAACAGAATGCACATTTTCAGAAAGATTCAACCTACACAAAATCTTACCTTTAATCAGCTGCGCCACACTATGGTCAATGGGCAAGTATGCTCACATTAACAGATGAGACCATGTAGAAGCACACATGCCCACGTTCCACAATGTTACAGTTTGCCATTTTAAGATTGTTTCTATGCTAAGCAATAACTTATTTCAGAAACATGCTTAAAAGGGGGCAGGTTTGCTGAAAAAGATAAAAGTAAAAAGATATGTCTTCAAAATGTTTACAATTGAAATAATGGCAAAGTTAAGAAAAGAGTGTACTAAGCTACTGCTCTTTCAGTGTTTCCATAGAAGGCTCTGAAATCCAAAGATTCTTTCACCCACTTGGGTGCTTATTCATCAGTATCCATTTGTATTTCAGAAATCCAGAAAATTTGTTGTAAATTATCCACAAGTGACACTTTTTAAAAAAACCATGAAGTTCTCTTACTTTGTCGCCTGGTTCGTCATATTGGAAGTCCTATGGGGAACAATAATTGATTTACTGTCAGGTGATGGTCTATGCAACAAATCTACTTTGAACGTGACTGTGGTTAACCTCAGCATGTCCCAAAATATTCTCTAATTTTACTGCACAAAAACAGGCCAAACAAGTGTACACCAATGTTATATTACACATAAACCTCCTCCCCTACATTATTTAACTATATTAACATAGCCTTCTATTCTTTTTCTTCCTGTACCAGTTTCCCCTTAAATGTATTTATGCTATTTGCCTTAACCGTGCCAATTAAGCAACTGAGCAAATTGTCACGAATGGAAAAGATAGAAATTTGAGTATGAGGGATGAGATGTGTGAGGGATCACCAAGTTCGCACCTTGCATACCAGTAGTCTGTTAACTTAAGTTCGTAACGCGTGGCCAAAGATTCCATGGTAATTCTTTTGCCAGTATTCATTGAACAATGAACAGAATCCATGACTAATTTATTCTAGCTACGTTTCCCTATAAAAAAGATAACTTTTGACACTATTCATTCGTGAAACGTGCACCAAAGATGCAAAATTGTCGGATTTTTTAAAAATCACGACGTCAAAATGCATGATATTCAATTTAGTGATTACTATCCATTTTTTATTAACATGCAACAGGGGAAAAAAATATTGCTAAAGTTTGAAGTGCTTATGCATAATTAAAACCCCACGACACTTCTTGCCCATATTCTGCCTTCTTTTGGTGAAAATTAAAATGATTAAAACATATGCAGCAAATCCCTTAAGATTTCCTCAAATATTGCATTTCAATGTTTACATTCAATAGAGCAACATTATGTTTGCCAATGCATACTCCACATAAATGTTGCTCAGGATGAAGGAATGAACATACTTCAGGTACTATGGGCCATAACTTCCACAAAATGGCAATCAATATCAGATTGACACTCCATGTCCAATTACCCAAGCAAAACATGCTTGTCTCACCCGACCTTCTGACTCAGGCCAGACCAGATCCAGGCACTGCAGCTGTCTCTGAAGGCCAGCAGCAACGTGTAGAAGAGTTGAATTGATGGCAGACATGTTCTAGTGCCGTAACAATAAAGGGGTGTGTGTGTGTGGGTGCGTGTTCGGGGGTGGGGAGAGGAGGTCCTGGGGTTGCCAGTTTGCAGGAGTTAACCAAAATTTCTTCTAACTTTTTCTGACGCACCTCAGCCAGAGCCATCCAAAGTTCACGATTTCAAATCTCATTTTCAGATGGTTCTCAGCACAGGGCATTTGCCCAAACGAAGTTAGTACTTCTAGGCAATTGCTATACAAACCCTCACCTTTGAAGCTCCGAGAGGAGTTCCCCAGCAGATCTTTGGGGAATCCCCCAAATCTGATGTTGGGCAGTTCAGAAGTTAACTATATAAAAACATAAACCTTATCATCCATCTCACGAAATAGAGAACAGGAAATTACTACATGTCTGAAGGGCACAAGTAACTTGACCAAATGAACTAGCAACAGTTCCAGGCCACTGCTGATAAATTATGGGAAAGTACTAAATTATAAAAATTCATGCAACAGCTATAAACTACTCTGAACCTGGAGTCATGTACTTTCTGATCAGCTGGAAGAGAGAATGAACTTTAAATTACATTCCCTTTTTATTAAAGTAAAGCACCTATCTCCGCACACCACACACAGCAAGGAGATTTGCGAAAGGAAAGAAAAATACTTACGACGTCAATAAAAATGCTCCATCTGAGCACCTTTCCAATGCCTTGCGAGCAGCAGGTTTTGCTGCAAATTCCACGTAACCTTTTCCTATAGGCTTCCCACGGTCATCAACAACAACTATTGCTCTCTCTACTGGACCAAACTGAGAAAAGGCCTGCTCTAATAGCTCGTTGGAAACCACTGGAGAAAGATTCCTCACAGTTAAAGCTGCTCCATGAGTAGCAAAACGAATACGTAGAGGTCGATTCCTAAGCATTGTACTGTCGAGTTCAGCCTTTGCTATTTCAGCCAAAGTTCTGGTTTCCTGCACAAAAATAAAAGTTAACCGGCATTAATATTGGTTCCAGCAAAATTTCAATCTTAAGATTCAGGAAGCACTGGTTCAGATGAAGAATAGTTGCAACATTCTGCTGCAGAAATTCAATTGCAGTCTCAGGAGTTTCAGCACAACCATGTTTACTCAAGAGCATCCAACATTGAAGAAAAACCTTAGAGCATCCACTGAATGTTTTGAATTATTAATTTACATGATAAACCTTAACAAAAATCACTAACCACAACAATGCCTGGTGATACTCAGTAATTCATGGAAGCCAACATATGAGCCAGAACTTTCTAGCTGTTCACATTGATGCGGTCTTCTGGTCCCGCCGACGGTGCACCCCCTGGCGGCAAGGGATGCATCAAACGGCAAACTCCATTGACAATAGCGGGACGAGAAGATCCCACCGCCGGCTAATGGTGGGCTGCCTCTCACCGTCATGAGACATGCAGCGGATTGCATGGAAAGTCCCGCACACAAGGTAACTTGCAGCAAGCTACATAACAGAAGGTGCTTGGAATAATTGCATAAAGTGAAAGCTGTAGCTGGAAATTACCACTGGGGTCTTAAAACCCCTTTAAAACCACCAGGTCGAGACTCTGACTACATATCCGCAATGTTCCTCAACCTCACCCAGTCCGTGTTCACCATCACCCTATCTGCAAAGAAACTGTACTGCTAATGCACTGTTGATGCTGTGAGTTTATAGCATGATAATCTCTAAATTGGTGATTTAAAAGGGAATTACAGGCAAGGGTTGGCACCCATGACCCCACCCAACAGATATCCTTTAACCCACTGCCACTTAAAAAGTCCTTTATGCTTCCTGGGTGAACATGTCGTTTCTTCACTAAGTCCACTAACAGATCATCACAAGTCCACTATGCAAACAGTATTGAAGAGTAGGCTTCTTTGCACCCACATGAAATTACAATTTTACAACACAGAAGGGAGTAATTTGGCACACCTCACCTGTTAGCACTATCCAGAATTCCAGTCACTCTTATTCCAGAAAAAAAGACTTGCATGTATATATTGCGTTTCATGTATTTTACAGCCAATTAAATACCAAGTTCGGCGATGTTATAAGAATCGCAGCAACCAATTTGCTTGGAGCATGGTCCTAGAAATGTCCTCAAAATAGCAATGCTATAATAATGAGATTTTAGTAATGCTTGGTTGAAGGCTAAATACTATCCAGATGAATTCTCCTGCTCATCTTTGAAACGAAGTCTTGGGACCTTTTGGCTGAGATGTTAACTCAAAACCTATAAGCATAGTTAAAATCAGGTCCTTTATGCCCACTTGACAAAGCAGACAGGTTTTTCTTTTAATACCATATCTGAAAGATGGCACTTTAGAATGTGCAGCATCCTCGGTACTGTTCAAATATCAGCCTACATTATGCTCAAGTCTCTGGAGTGCAGTTCAAACTCTCAGCCTACTCGATTGTTGGGACCGAGCTCAATGCCTCGCAATCACATCAGACACAATACTTCTGTATTTGCCAACACAATTGTCCAAACCCCGCAGGAAACAGAAAACAGTGTACGCTGTTCTATTAGTACTGCTGATGAGAGAGCAAATACACTTTATGCAAAAGACCTCAGTCGGTTCTGAATTCAATATGTTCAGTCACTTAAACCTTCCTTATTGTTTTGATTTTTGCCTGAGACATTTCCATAATCAATATAGGATTCAAGAATAGTACCGTTAACTTGTATCTTATGCATTCTGTGGTACCCAAGATCACAAGATGTTAGAGAAGTAGGCCAATTGGCCCACTGGGCCTGCTCTGCCATCCAAGGAGATCATGACCGATTGATAGTCCTTACTACTTTCCTGCCACATCCTCATCACCTTCAATTCCCTTACTGATTAAAAATCTCTATCTTAGCCTTGAGCAGACTTAACCCAGCTCGAGAGTCCTCTGTGGTAAAGAACTCAACAGATTCACTACCCCCAAGACAAGAATGTCCTTCTCATCTCATCTTATGTGTGCAACCTCTTACTTTGTGATGATGCTCCCTGGTCTTGGACTCTCCGTAAGAAGTTTAACAATACCAGGTTAAAGTCCAACAGATTTATTTGGTAGCAAATGCCACTAGCTTTCGGAGCGCTGCCCCTTCATCAGGTGGAATGGGGAAATGTTCACAAACAGGGCATACAGAGACACAAACTCAATTTACAGAATAATGATTGGAATGCAGTCTTTACAGATAATCAAGTCTCAAAGGTACAAACAATGTGAATGGAGGGAGCATTAAGCACAGGTTAAAGAGATGTGTATTGTCTCCAGACAGGACCGGCAGTGAGATTCTGCAAGTCCAGACAAGCTGTGGGGGTTACAGATAGTGTGACATGAATCCAAGATCCCGGTTGAGGCCGTCCTCATGTGTGCGGAACTTGGCTATCAGTTTCTGCTCAGCGACTCTGCGCTGTCGTGTGTTGTGAAGGCCGCCTTGGAGAACGCTTACGCGAAGATCAGAGGCCGAATGCTCGTGACCGCTGACAATACACATCTCTTTAACCTGTGCTTAATGCTCCCTCCATTCACATTGTTTGTACCTTTAAGACTTGATTATCTGTAAAGACTGCATTCCAATCATTATTCTGTAAATTGAGTTTGTGTCTCTGTATGCCCTGTTTGTGAGCATTTCTCCACTCCACCTGACAAAGGGGCAGCGCTCCGAAAGTTAGTGGCATTTGCTACCAAACAAACCTGTTGGAGTTTAACCTGGTGTTGTTAAACTTCTTACTGTGTTTACCCCAGTCCAACGCCGGCATCTCCACATCTTGGACTCTCCCACAGGGGGAAACAACGTCACAGCATCTATTCTGTCAAGCCCCTTGAGAATCTTATATATCTCAATAAGGTCACCTCGCTTTTAAACTCCTTCTAAACTCCAATGAATACAGGCCCTCTCCTCATAAAATCCCTCCATAACTGAGATCAACCTAGTGAACCTTCTCTGGACTTCCTCTTTCCTAATTTCAGATCACCTATATCTTCCACTTGCTTTACAGCAAGGGTTGATGAGAGGTGCATTTTCATGTCCAGATGAAAAATTAATATTCTGCGCGTAGTTCCATCACAGAATATGCCCAAAACGCAGGTAATAGAAACATAGAAGATAGGAGGAAGAGGCGGCCATTGGCCCTTTGAGCCTGCTCTGCCATTCATTAAGATCATGGCTGATCATCCAACTCAAAAGCCTAATCCTGCTTTTTTACCCATAACCTTTGATCCCATTTGCCCCAAGTGCTGTATCCAGCCGCCTCTTGAATGCATTCAATGATTTGGCATCAACTGCTTCCTGTGGTAATGAATCCCACAGGCTCACCACTCTTTGGGTGAAGAAATGTTTCCTCACCTCCATCCTAAATCGTCTACCCCGAATCCTCAGACTGTGACCCCTTGTTCTGGACTCCATCATCGGGAACATCCTCCCTGCACCTATCCTGTCTAGACCTGTTAGAATTTTATAAGTCTCTATGAGATCCCTCCTCATTCATCTGAACTCCAGCGAAAACAATTCTAACCTAGTTAATCTCTCCTCATACATCAGTCCCGCCATCAGCCTGGTATATCTTCGCTGCACTCCCTTGAGAGCAAGAACAAAACTGCACATAATATTCTAGATGTGACCTCACCAAGGCCCTGTATAGTTGAACACATCCCTGCTCCTGTACTCGAAACCTCTCACAATGAATGCCAACATGCCATTTGCCTTCTTTATCACCTGCTGCACCTGCATGCTTACCTTCAATGACTGGTGCACAAGGACACCCAGATCCCGCTGCACACTCCCCTCTCCCAATTTACAGCCATTCAGGTAATAATCTGCCTTCTTGTTTTTGCTTCCAAAGTGAATAACCTCATTTATCCAAATTATACTGCATCTGCCATTGATTAGCCCACTCACTCAACCTGTCCGGATCATTCTGAAGGATCTCTGCATCTTCTTCACAGTTCACCCTCCCATCCAAATTGGTATCTTTGAGATGTTACATTTTGCTCCCTCATCCAAATCATTAATATTTATTGTGAATAGCTGGGGTCTCAGCACCGATCCCTGTGGCACCCCAGTAATTACTGCCTGACAATTTGAAAAGCACCCATTAATTTCTACTCTTTGTTTCCTCTCTGCCAACCAGTTTTCTATCCATCTCAATACACTTTCTCCAATCCCATGTGCTTTAATCTTGCACGATAATCTCTTGTGTGGGACCTTGTCAAACGCTTTCTGAAAGTCCAAATATACCACATCTACTGGTTCCTCCTTGTCAACTCTACTAGTTTCATCTTCAAAGAATTCCAACAGATTTGTCAAGCATGATTTCCCCTTCATAAATCCATGCTGATTCTGTCTGATCCTGCCACTGCTTTCTAAATGCTCTGCTATAAAGTCCTTGATAATGGACTTTGGGTGGCACAGTGGTTAGCACTGCTGTCTCTCAGCGCCAGGGACCCAGGTTCAATTCCAGCCTCGGGTCACTGACCCCACGCACCCGGACATTCCCTCTTCTACCTTCTTCCATCGGGAAAAAGATACAAAAGTTTGAGGTCACGTACCAACCAACTCAAGAACAGCTTCTTCCCTGCTGCTGTTAGACTTCTGAATGGACCTACCTTGAATTCAGTTGA
Organism: Mustelus asterias; assembly: GCF_964213995.1. Lineage (NCBI taxonomy): Eukaryota > Metazoa > Chordata > Chondrichthyes > Carcharhiniformes > Triakidae > Mustelus > Mustelus asterias. The sequence continues at coordinate 85,099,816 of NC_135810.1, forward strand.
TATTTCTCTACACCTTAGCTATGACTGTAACACTACATTCTGCACTCTCTCGTTTCCCTCTCTATGAATAGTATGTTTTGTCTGTATAACGCGCAAGAAATAATGCTTTTCACTATGTTAATACATAATAAATCAAATCAAGTGTCAGCATGGGTTTCCTCCGGAGGTGCTCCAGTTTCCTCCCACAGTCCAAAGATGTGCGGGTTAGGTGATTGGCCATGCTAAATTGCCACTTAGTCAGGGGGACTAGCTAGGGTAAATAAATGTGTGAGGTTACGGGAATAGGGCCGGGTGGGATTTTGGTCGGTACAGACTCGGTGAGCCGAGTGGCTTCCTTCTGTACTGTAGTATCCTATGATTCTATTATTTTATAATGGATTCGAGAATGTTCCCCACTACCGATGTTAAGCTGACTGGTCTATAATTCCCTGTTTTGTCTACCTCCCTTTTTGAATATTGGAGTGACATTCGCTACCCTCCAATCTGCAGGGACTGTTCCAGAGTCTATAGAATCCTGGAAGATGACCATCCACTCATTAAATTTTAGTAAAATCAGATCTCCAGTAGCTTGAGTTGCCCCAAATCAATTTTATGGGATATTATGTGACATAATAGAAAATTCGAATCGGCCCACTTTAGGCCAGGATGTCGACGCTGATGGGCCAAATTTGGCAACTACTTATGTCGAAGGATTGCTCAGATGAAGTGGACTGTAACGACATTTACATTAGAAAACTACGGACAGTATAATTCCCTACCCAGGGCAACCAAACTAATCTGATTATATCAGCCACCAATAATGGCCTGGGCAATCGTGAAAATACTTCAGATATCGTGCCAACTCAAATCCTTCATTCGGCACTGATGAGCGCAGCGATTCAAGAAAAAGCAAGCTGAAATTAATAAATACTCGAATGCATTGAATTCTCGCCTTCTACAATTTGCGTGCCCCTTCTCTGACCTAAGATTTCGTCCATTGTCATTCAAAACTCATCCACTTATATATAGAATATCAGATCTAATCTTACAAAAAAATTTCAACAATTTGCATACATTTGTGAATTGAACGCTCCACTGGAAATAGACGTACAAGTTAATACCAGTGCTTCCTTTGTTTTACAATTCACTTTCAGAGAAAAGCATTTGTAATATGCTATTCGTAATTTAATTTTAAAACTCCATATACCAAACGTGCCACAAGGGCTTGTCATTTTCCGAAGACATAATACATTAAAAATATTCACCAACAAGCGTGCAGGGAACATTTGGGGCGATATTCAATTCATTAGAACTGCGTCTCGACCAAAACCCCATTATCAACAGCGGTAAACATCTCGCGAAGTAAATACAATAGTTCGCTGAGTAGTAAAGAATAAACAGATTGGAGATCTAGGTTGTAATTGTGTTTACTTCCCATTTTGTATCAGCTTGATTTTTAAAACTTCGTAAATTTTGTTCCAACACCAGATACAAGGCTACGAAGCCTTGAAAATGGCGCCGACAAGTTGAATCAACACATGCTCAACTCACCAAGCGAATGAAGCCGAATCCGCGGTCCCGGTTGATAAAAACCTCGGATGGCTCCCCATATTTCTGGAACAATTTCTTGAAATCTTCTTCCGTGATGTCTGTCGGCAGATTGCCAACGAAGAGCCGGCATCTTTGAGTGTAAGTCTTCTCTCCTGGCCTGCGAAAATTCTTGATATCGACTGTCAGGGCTTCACCTTCCTCGCCAGGCTCGGTTCCCTCCAGATCCGCTGTGTCATAGTCTCTCTTCGCCGGAGAATTGCGGCTGTTCTCTTTTTTCAAATTTCGGTTCAGCTGATTTGACTGCATCGCGCGTGACTGCTTTAAAGCCGATAGTCAGTAAATTTCTTTTGGATGTAAAAAAATATAGGGAAACCTGATTATTGGGGTCGCGGAGACAGCAATTTCGCTATCTGCATTCAAACGCAAAATGGCGGCCGTAATACAACCTCCAAACGCTTGAAAGCCAATGACGTATGAGGCTGGTGAAGGCGGGCGGGTTGCCGCCCGGTGCCATATGGGAGATTCCAGCTCGTTCAGCCCAGAAGCTCTCTCCACCGTTATTAAACCTCCCCCCTCTCCAAATAGGCATTTCAAATCGGACTACAATTCCCAACAGCCTTTGTGTCACCCTGATCCAACTGTCAAAAAACATTTGTTTCATGTTCTTTCAGATCATCTTTGCCTATTAAATTTATTTTCTAAAGTTCGTTCTTAATTTACATTGGATTGAATTATTTGTTTTTGGATGCATCTTCTCTCGTCTCCCTGCCAATCAAACAGCGCCCTCTCCGGTCCCAGGATCATAACTATGTTGCTGGAGCTCTCCGCGGCAACCTAACCTGATGACGGAAAGGCGATGCCGTCACAATGATTGACAAAGCGACGAGCCACACACAAGCCGAGATTCTGCCTTTCACGGGCGAAATACGAGTACCGGCCCAACCAGTGCGTGCCGAGGGCGGGACTTTAATGATCAAGTTAGAATGACTTCAAGTCTAGCCCGGGACTGGAACGAGTGCGGTCGGTGTAGATCTCTGGGAAATCGGGTAAGATGTGATATTAACCATGCCTACTTTAACCTTTTTTTTCTTGAATTGTTATGCGGGCTTTGAGGCCAAAACATGTAAAAGGCAGCCTTATGATCCCATCCGTGGAAATAATGGTTAATTGAGTAAAGTTTCACTTGTCCCGCCTCTAATTTTCCCTTTTTAATCCCCCTCACGTATTGTTTCGGTCGCTCTCTAATGGCGGACGTGCGCTAGTACCGCAACGAAGGGGGTAAACCCGCGAGGGATGGGTGGTTGTGGGGGGTGGGGGCAGTCTTGGGGAAAAAATGTCCTTCCTTTGGGAATTTTACATCTTGGTGACTCGTTTGTACCCCAAATAAAAACAAAACCTCAAACTATTTATATTTTCATGGAGTATGGGGGGTTATTTTTTTCTTTAGTTTTTTGGGAAAAAAGCTGTTTGTGGTTCCCCCCCCATAATAGTTTTATGACAGTGGGGTCTATTTCACTATTTTAAAAATTAATTTGTTTTGCATTTATTTATTTTTTATTACTTGGAAATTTAATTTTGCATTTTCCCCCTATATTTTTTTTACCCCTTTCCTCGGGGTTGTTAATCCCGGATGGGTAGCTATTTTTTTTCTCCGTGAGCATTGTGGGTGTGAATAACGAAACGCACAGACGTTCGCCACAAGCGAGCTTGGTGCGTGTTGAAGGCGGGGCAGCTGGGGGTGGAGGGAAGAGAACCTCGCGGAGATTGGTGCTAACCTTTTCACTGGGATACTGGGATGAGGTCCCTTTTACCCAATTCTTCCTGGCAGCCAACAAAATAACCCCCCCATCCCGCAATATTACCAGTTGGGTAGCCTGTTTATTTGCAAGATCAGCACTTTTAACTTTTTGGGGGTGAAAGAGGGAGATGGGTGGCAGTGGTGGTAAAGGAGACAGAGAGGAGGTCTGATTAAAACGAGTCCAGCAGCGAATCCAGACCAGATTTTCGGATTAGCCGTTGTCCTCGATTTCAGTCCATCGTTGGATTTCACGTACGCAAGCGGTCCAAGCACTGTTCTGACCGTCTTTGTTGGTCCATATTTGTGGTGGCAAAGAAACTTGCGATCTGATCAATCTACAGAATTTAAACTAAAAAAAACAGCATTTCGGAATAGAATTCGTGTGCTTGCAGCTATCTCTTCCTATTGTGCAGAAACCAAATGCAAATTGGAAGTAAATCTTTTAAATTGCCCAAATGACGTTGTTTGGGATGAGATGCCGAATTCTGATGTATTGATTGTAGCCCGACTCAGTCGCCACTACTTCGTCAGTGAAATGCGGAACACATTTTCCTTGATGAGGACTGTATGGACCATCTTCCTTATTCTGCCACTTGTATTTATTATTTGTAATTGACAACGTCAGACAGAGTATAATGTGGGAATAGTCGTGTTTTTTCCCGTCTGATATTCATCGCTTGATCAGATTACCAAGGACAGAATGATTTGACACAGGAAGAGGTCATTTGGCCCGTATTTTGTTGAGCTTTCTAACTCGTCCTTCTCGCCCCCCCCCCCCCCCCATTTTTCCTGCAATTTTTTTTCTTTCAAATATTCATATTGTTTGCTTTTGAAAGTTACAATTTAATCCGTTTTTGCTGTCCTTCAGACTGAGGGTGAGAAATATTCCGTTGTTTCGCCAATGGAAACAAATTCTCCTCATTTGCTCTATCATAACCGCTAATGATTTTGAACCCCTCTATCCGATCTCCTCTTAGCCTTGTCTGCTCAATCTGGTAAATCTGCTCTGCGTCCTGTTCCAAGGCCTTGACCTACTTACTGAACCTACTATCCAGAATTGAACACAATATTCCAACTGAGGCTTAATCATTGATTTGTAAACTTATAAAAGCTTTTCTACATAGTGCCACTTTTACTAAAGCCAAAGAACATCTGTTTGAACAACAGCCTTCCCAACTTGTCCTGCTACTTCCTAAGATTTGTGTACTGACATCCACATTTCTGTTCCTGTACCCCCTTTAAAATTGTACCATTTCGTTTATATCGTTTCTGTCTTCCAGCTTAAATGTGCTTTTTCACGCATCTCTACAATAAATATTATCAGCTACATGTCTGCCAATCCAGCAACATGTTTCTTCCTGAATCCTGTGCCTGTCCTCTTGTTTATAGAATCATAGCACAGCATTCAGCCCATTAAGTCCATGCCAGCTCTCTGTGGAGCAGTCCAGTCATTCTTGTTTCTGCCTACCCTTTCCCCATGGCCCTGCAAGTTTATTTCCCTCAGTGCCAATCTAATTTCCTTTGGAAAACATTAGTTATATCTGCTTCCATTGCCCACTTAGGCAGCAAGTTCTCAGTCATGACTAATTGCTGCACAAGAAAACCTCTTCCTCACATCTCTCTGCATCCCTTGCCCAAAACCTCAAATTTGTGGCCCTTGTATTTGTACCATCAGCTAATTAGAACAGCTTTTCTTTGTCTACCTTACGTAAACCTGTTGTAATCCTGTGCACTTCCATCAAATCTCATCTCAATCTCCTTTCCTCCAAGGAGAACAATCCTAGTTTCTTCAACCTGTCCTTATAGCTGAAATCCTTCTTTCCTGGAATTACTGTGGTGATTCTCAATCTTGAGGATCCTTGCATCATTCCTAACAGCAATACTTGGTTGCAGCCTAACCAATTTTATAAAGTTTCAGCATAAATTCCCTGTGTTTGAAATCATTATCTTTATTTGAGGTGGTTCAGAGGAGGTTTACTAAATTGATACCTGGAATGAGTGGGTTGTCTTATGTGGAAAAGTTGAACAGACTGGCTTGTTTCCACTGGAGTTTAGAAATATGAGCATGGTCATGACAGGGTGGATGTGAAAAGGATTTTTCCTTAATAGCAACAATCAGCAAAGTTTTACAACAATAATTGGGGGGTGGGGGTGGTAATAGATCAACAGGCACTTGGAGAGGTTCAAGTTAATTAAGGAGAGCCAGCATGGAATTGTAAAAGGCAAACCATCCTTAACTAATCTCCGTTACGTCATCAAAAAATTCAATTCGGAGATTGAAGAAGGGAATGCAATGGATGTTGTCCATTTGGATTTTACAAAGGCATTTGACAAAGTACCACAAAAGAGGATGTTGACAAAATTGAGGTTTATGGAATAGTGTCAGCTTGAACAAAACTTTGGCTTATAGGCAGAAAACTAGAACTAGAGGACACTTTTAAAATTTGGGGTGGCCCTTTTTAGGACAGAGATGAGAATATTTTTCTGACTTTGGAACTCCTAAAGGTTAAAGTTTATAAGTTTATTATTGTCACAAGTAGGCTTACATTAACACTGCAGTAACGTTACTGTGAACATCCGCCTCAGAAGGTGATGGAGGTGGGGGTCATTGTATATTGTTATGGCGGAGGTAAGTAGATTCTAGTTAGGCAAGGGAATCAAAGGTTATTGGGGCTAGATGGGAATGTAGAACGTGTAACACAAACAGGTCAGCCATGATCTTATTGAATGATGGAGCAGACTTGAGGAGCCCAATGATCTCCTTCTGTTCCTATTTCATTTATATGAATCTCAAGATCCTATGTGCTTTGCTAATTCCTCTCTCCAATATGTTCACCTTCAATGATCACGCATAGATCGCATGGTCCCTCTGCCCCAGGACTTTGTTTAGAACTGTGCTGTTACATCTATATTGTCTCTCCTTCTCCCTTCTGTGAAAATGCATCACCTCCCACTTCACACGATTAAATTCCATATACCACTTGTCAGCCCATTCTGCTAGCCTATCTATACCCTGTTGCAGTTGGCTTTTGTTGTCCTCACTGTTTGCAATATTTCTGCAAATTTTGAAATTTTACTCTCTCTTCCAAAATCCAAGTTCTGTGCAGATAGCTTTGACGTTTGGAGAACACCACTGTCCACTATCCATTTGTTTTCTGTCTATAAGCCAAGGTTTTATTCAAGCTCACACTGACACTATTCCATGAGCCTCAATTTTGTCAACATCCTCTTTTGTGGTACTTAAATGCCTTTGTAAAATCCAAATGGACAACATCTTTTGCATTCCCTTATTCAATCTCCGAATTGAATTTTTTGATGACGTAATGGAGATTAGTCAAGGATGGTTTGCCTTTTAGAATTCCATGCTGGCTCTCAATTAAATTGAACCTCTCCAAGTGCTTGTTGATCTATTCCCTTCCCACCTCCATGATGCCCATGCCCATTTCCTTTAGCGACCTGGGATGCAAGCCTTCCCAACCAGGTGACTTATCAGCTCTAAGCCAGTCTTCCAGTACATCATCTCCATCCATTTTCACCCCCTCCATTACATCTATCACCTCTGATATTTTGTTAGCATCTTCCTTAATAGACATTTCTCTGCATTACATTTTCTCTGGCACATCTGCCCATTCCACCAGTCTGTCTTTGTCCTCTTGAGGTTTATCACTGTCCTCACAGTTCACAGTACTTCCAAGCTTTTAGTCATCTGAAAAATTTGAATTTGTGTCCTGCAAAGCTAAGTCTAGGTCATTTGTGTTGATCAAGAAAAACAGTGGTCTCAGTACTGAACTCTGGGGAACTCCACAATGTACCTTCCGCCAGTTTTAAAACAATAATTCACCACTACACTGCATTTTCTGTCAGTTCAACAACTTGACATCCACTTTGCTAGTGTCCCTTTTATGCCGTGAACATAACATTTGCTGAGAAGTCTTTATCTAACTCCTTTAGAAGTCTTTACACACCACAGCAACTGCCTAATCCTCATCAAGTTAAACATGATTTGCAATTTGCAAATCCCTACTGGCTTTCCTTCAATTATTTCCGCCATCCCCAAGTGACTGTTAATTTTATCATTTCTGAAGTCTTCCCCACCACCAAGGTTAAACTGACTAGCCTGTAGCTGCAGCATTTATCCTTCCACCCTTTTCTCGAACAATAACAGAAAATGTTGGAAGTACTTGGCTTGGGACTATCTGTGGAGAGATTAACAGTTACCGTTTCAGGGCAAAAACCTTTCTTCAGAACTGAAGGGAGATAAAAATTTAATAAACTTTAAGCAATTGAAAGGGAGAGGAGGAAGGAAAAAAAGGAAAGGTCTGTGATATGATGAATTTTGAGAGAGATTAACTCGCAAAATACTTCTTGGTACAAAAGGGGCGGGTAGCACAGTGGTTAGCACTGCTGCGCCTCAGTGCCAGGGTTTGGGTCACTGTGGAGTCTGCACGTTCTCCCCGTGCCTGTGTGGATTTCCTCCAGGTGCTCCGGTTTCCTCCCACAGTCTGAAAGACATGCGGTTAGGTGTATTGGCCATGCTAAATTCTCCCTCAATGTACCCAAACAGGTGCCGGATTGTGGCGACTAGAGGATTTTCACAACTTCACTGCATCTTAATGTAAGCCTACTTGTGACAATAAAGAAAGAAATAAAATAAATAAAGACAGAGGGGGTGTATTGATTGCATTTAAGTAACAAAACTTCTCAGAGTGGGTGTCAATGGCAGAATGATGAGCTACTGTATCCAAAGACAAAAACATAAACAAGCCTTGGTCGAGGGGCGGGGTCGCGGGTTGGTGGTGGTGGTGGGAGGAGCATCTCTCTGCACCTGCATTTCAGCATCCCTGGACAGATCACATCCGGTTCTGGTGATTTATAACTTTTTGTATTGTTGGCCTTTCTAATGCCTCATAATTTTTAACCCATCCAGTATCTCAATTACCAGCTTCGCTATGATTTTGTTAGGATCTTTATCTTTGGTAAAGACAGATGCAAAGTACTCATTCAGCACCTCAGTCATGCCCTTTGTTTTGGTCCTCAGTCAGCATCACCCCTCTTCTTATTATCATTTTACTATTTATGTTCCCATTGAAGACTACATGCCACCTGCTTTGCTGACTCCATGAATTTTGAATTTCCTGTTATGTGAGTTGCCAATATCTTCTCATACTGTGTCTTTACCTCTCTCATTTCCTTTCTTTATTGTCCCTCTGACATTTATATAGTCAACCTGGTTCTCACTTGTATTATCAATCTGGCAGCCACCATGACCTGCTCTTTCTGCTTCACCTTACTCTTCATCTCTTCTGTCATCCATAGAACTCTGGCTTTGGTTGTTCTATCTTTTCCCCCATGTGAGATTGTGCCTTGTCTGTAGCCTAACCATCTCTTTATAGCAACCCATTGCTTGTCAATCTATCTTTCCAGTTTACTTGAGATAGGTCTGTTCTCCACCAGTTAAATTGGCCCTCCTCCAATCTGAAATCATGATTACTGTTCCCTAAATGTTGCCTACTGACACTTAATCCACTTGGCCTTCCTTATTCCTCTTATCTCAACTATGCTGTCAGGCCTCTTGCTATTCTCATAGTGCTCTTCATTTACTGCATTCGAGTTTCATGTCAACTGCAAGATTTGAAATTGTACACAACGAGCAAGCCAGTAACATATATAAAAAACAGTAGTCCTGCTATTGACCTGTTGGAAACACCAATGTATGTTTCTCTCCTGCCTGATATATGGCACTGTGCCAAATATTGTTTGAAAGTTCATGTGCATTCAACATCAACCATATGACCTGCATCAATCCTCTCTGATACTTGAATTCAGTCAAGTTAGTTAAACATGGATTGCTTTTAACATATTACTGGCGACTTCCATATATTAGCCCATACTTTCCCAAATTCCAGTTAATATTGTCTGGAAAATTTCACCATCGCTGATAAGCTGGGTACTTATAATTGCTGGGTTGACACTCTTCCCTTTTAAAATAAAAGTGATATTTGCAATCCAGTCCTCTGGCACCATCCCCATATCTAAGGAGGACTGTAAGAATGTGGACAGAGCCGATGCAAGTAAAACCCTTACTTTCAACAACTTGGGATATATTCCATCTGGATTGAGTGACTTTTCTACTTTTAGGATTACCCTTTTAAGTGTCTCCTCTTCTATTTTTATTCCATCCAGTATCACTACTACCTTATTTTGCTGCTACGTTGGTGGCATCCTCTTCACTATTGAAGATAGATACAAAGTACTTATATTCTATATGCTATGCTCTGCCTCCACAGGTATATTTAATATTAAATCAGTACCTTGGCCCACCCTTCCTTCAACTACCCTTTTTCCCAATTATCCATTTATAAAATATTTGTCTGTCTCATCTTTTTTCTGTGTACTACACTGCCTGGTTCTTTACTGTACATTTTCTTATTTTAATTTCTCCAGTGATTCAGAGAGCTGGAGCTTTGAATGCCCTTCCTTTCCCCATCATGGAGTCATAGATCATGATGATGTTTATTCTGTATATGAACCATTTCCTCTTGATGGCCTCCCATTGTTCAGTACTGATTTGCCTGCCAATTTTTCGTTCCCATCCAATCATCCCTTTTTTATGTGCTGTGGGAAGTACTCCTCCAGTTGCATTTGTATTCATTGCCCTTCAATATTTTGTTTGCACCTGTTGATTTTCTGTTGCCACGTTTTGTCATTTCTTTTCATTAAATGTTCCTGTGTTTGCATTGTTAAGGACATTGCTGATGGTAAATGTCGAGTTGTTCCAAATCCCAGAAAGGAAACTTGAAACAATTATCCTCAACTGTATTTCTGCAATTTGATGTAATGTGAGGAAAGGTTTGAAATCCAGAGAATGATGTTCCAGATGTTTTGTGGTGATTTTAAATACAATAAATGTTCATTAGGAAATAAAATAAACAAAGTAAACAAGAAGTACACTTAGCTAAGAGAGTGGCTATACACAGTATCACTCATTTTCAAAGTTCCAAACAATCTTGACTACATTCAGAGCTCACTGTGCCCAGAAGGTTCCACAACATCTTATAGATTTTAAAATCTATAGGTAGAACCAGTACCTGTTGCCACACAATGCAGTTATGACTCTTTGGGGTCACTTCTGAGGTAATCCAACAGCTTGCGTTTCAAAACAGACTTCCTTCACTGACACTGTTTGCTGGGAGTTAAACAGCTATTCCTGCTTTTGGCTAAAGTGTAAAGACAGCTCCCTGCACAGGTTTAATCAGCTCCTTTAAATATAGTTTTCCTTGACCTCATATGACCTAAACTTAATTCCCTTCATTTCTTGATTGTAGCTTTGAATTTAAAAGCAAAGTATACTCTTTATGCGCCTTTCTTCACACCTGTCTTTCTTTGAACCCTTTTTGATTTGATTTATTATTGTCACGTGTATTGAGATACAGTGAAAAATATTGTTTCTTGTGTGCTTCACAGTCAAAACACATTGTTCACACAGCACATCAGGAAGAAAGAAAGGATAGGGTGCAGAATATAGTGTTGCAATAATGGGTAGAGTGAAGAGAAAGATCAGCTTACTATATTGATAGGACCATTCAAAAGTCTGATGGCAGCAGGGAAGAAGCTGTTCTTGAGTCTATTGGTGCGTGTTTTCAGACTTTTGTATCTTTTTCCTGATAGAAGAAGGTGGAAGAGAATATGTCCAGGGTGCATGAGGTCTTTGATTATGCTGGCTGGTTTCCCGAGGCAGTGGGGAGTGTAAACAGAGTCAATGGATGGGAGGCTGGTTTGCGTAATGGACTGGACAACGTTCACAACCGTTTCTCATTTCTTGCGGTCTTGGTCAGTGTAGGAGCCGTACAAAGCAGTGATACATCCAGATTGGATGCTTTCTATGGTGCATCTGTAATAACTGGTGAGAGTCACAGTGGACATGTCAAATTTCCTTGCCCTTCTGATAAAGTAGCGGTGTTGGGCGTTCTTAACTTATAGTGTTGGCATGGAGGGGCCCAGGACAGACTGTTGGTGATCTAAACACTTAGAAACTTGAAGCTTTTGACCATTTCCACCTCATCACCATTGATGTGGACAGGGGCATGTCCTCCACTACATTTCTTGAAGTCGATGACTAGCTCCTTCGTTTTACTGATATTGAGGGAGATATTATTGTCATTGCACCATTTCGCTAGGTTCTCTATTTCTTTCCTGTACACCGTCTCGTCATTGTTTGTAATCCAACCCTCTAGAGTGGTGTCATCAGCAAACTTGAAAATGGCGTTGTAGCGGAATTTGGCCATGCAGTCATAAGCATATTAGGAGTATGGTAAGAGGCTAAGGACACAGCTTTGTGGGGCACTGATGTTGAGGATAATTGTGGAGATGGTGTTGTTACCTATCTTTACTGATTGTGGTCAGTGGGTTAGGAAGTCATGGATCCAGCCTCAGGGAGAACCACAGCCCCAGGCCACTGAGTTTGGAAATGAGTTTTGTTGGAATAATGGTGTTGACTAAACTCAGTCTTCAATAAATAGGAGTCTGACATAAGTGTCCTCGTTATCCACATGCAGGGCCAGGAAGATGATGTCTGTTGTGGCAATACGCGAACTGTAGTGGATCCAAGCAATCTGGGAGACTGGAGTTGATGTGTGCCATGACTAACCTTTTGAAGCGCTTCATAATGATGGATGTCAGAACTTAACTTATTCATATTCTGTCCTCCATTGTTACTAACTTGCCTTGAGTAAACATCTGTCTGCAGTGTTGCTAAGCTCATTAACATATCAATAGCACTAGTTCCATTAAAACCTTAATTTTGATTTATTATCATCACATGTATTAGTGTACAGTGAAAAGTATTTTTTCTTGCACTATACAGATAAAGCATACTGTACATTGAGAAGGAAAGGAGAAGGTGCAGAATGTAGTGTTACAGTCATAGTAGGGTGTAGAAAAAGATCAACTTAATACGAGGTAGGTCCAGTCAGAAGTCTGATGGCAGCAGGGAAGAAGCTGTTCTTGAGTCAGTTGGTGCGTGTCCTCAGACCTTTTGTATCTTTTTCCGGACAGAAGAAGGTGGAAGAGAGTATGTCCAGGGCGTATGGGGTCTTTGGTTATGTTGGCTGCTTTTCTGAGGCAGCAGGAAGTGTAGATGGAGTCAATTGATGGGAGACTGGTTTGCGTGATGGACTGGGCTTCGTTCACAACCCTTTGTAGTTTTTTGCGGTCTTGGACAGAGCAGGAGCCATACCAAGTTGTGATACAACCAGAAAGAATGCTTTCTATGGTGCAGCTATAAAAGTTGGTGAGAGTCGTAGTGGACATGCCAAATTTCCTTTCGTCTCCTGAGAAAGTAGAGGTGTTGGTGGGCTTTCTTAACTGTAGCATCAGCATGAAGGGGACCAGGATAGGTTGTTGGTGATCTAGACACCGAGAAACTTGAAGCTCTCGACCATTTCCACTTTGTCCCTGAGGATGTAGACAGGGGCATGTCCTCCACCACACTTCCTGAAGTCAATGACTATCTCCTTTGTTTTGTTGACATCGAGGGAGAGATTATCATCGTCACACTAGTTCACCAGATTCTCTATCTCTTTCCTGTATTCCGTCTCATCACTGTTTAATATCCAACCCAGTATGATGGTGTCATTGAGCAAACTAATTAACTGACGTCTTTGGACAGTTTTTTGAATATTTTTGCTGATTATATGAAATCTTTTGTTTTCAGCCATTTTTTCTCAAAAATTTGAGTGAGAGTACTGACCAAATTAGTTTAATGAATGGCTGCAGTTGGTGGTGTTGCAACTGCAGAGAGAGCACTCGCGTCTCAGTTACTGCCTATATTAATTATATAGCCCATATATCTTAGTATACTGCAACTTGGTCAGTAATAACCTTTTCCATTGCAGTGCTGTGTTTAATCCTTATTAATCTATGTTCCACTATACCATAACATACAATTCTGAAAGCTCAGTAACATACTGTTCACTATATCATTATATTCTATTCTTAATCCTCATAAACTTCATGCAATCAACAGTGTACATTTCATATCATTTTTCCTCATGGTTACTGATAGGGGCTGGTAATAAACCTATGCCTTTTAGTACTGGACTTAATTAGCACCCAATAATAGATCAAATCTCCTTCCCCCCCCCCCACACTGCCCCTTCCCCTCCGAGGTTGATTATGACCCCTAACGTAAACTTGAATTCCCTGGGATACTAATATCATACACTTGACCAAAATGGAAAACTGCATAGGTAGAGTCAGATGTAATAAGGTAAGTGCATACTGTAAAAACACCTTCAAGCTACATATTTTCTCGATGACCGTTTTGATTATACCTTGTTGCAGACTTAAACTCAAGATAGTGAGTGAAGAATCATAGAATCCTATAGTGCAGAAGGAGGCCATTCGGCCCATCGAGTCTGCACCGACCACAATCCTACCCAGGCCTTATCCCCATAACCCCATGCATTTACCCCAGCTAGTCCCCCTGACAAGGAGCAATTTAGCATAGCCAATACACCTAACCCGCACATCTTTGGACTGTGGGAGGAAACCAGAGCATCCGGAGGAAACCCACGCAGACACGGGGAGAACATGCAAACTCCACACAGTGACCCGAGCTGGGAATTGAACCCGGGTCCCTGGTGCTGTGAGCCAGCAGTGCTAACCGCTGTGCCAACATGCCTGTGTACTTTGTGTACCTTTCAAGTATTTCATTTTTAAAAAGGTTGAATTTTATCTTTAATAAAAGGTGACTGCTAATAGTTTATTTCTGTTAAGTATTCTAATGATGTGGAGATGCCGTGTTGGCATATTGAGGTGCGAATTTTGTTCCCATGGCTGTTCCGTGTGTCTGGATGAAGAACTGGTTGTTGAAGGTGAAGATATTGTGGTCCAGGATGAAGCGGATGAGTTGTAAAATTGTATCTGGAAACTGGCAGTTGACGGCATTGAGTACTGAGGCCGTTGCAGCAATGCCATCATCGTGGGGGATGATTCTAATCACAGAGATAGAGAAAGATAGACGGGCAGTTTCATTCTTCATTCTAATTTATTTTCTTGAATTCATCGAAAGCAAACAACTTCTTTAAGGGCAATTGATTGGACTGAGGAAATTCTGTTCTGGGCGCATCCATGTAGTCATTGTTGCACCTTTGCCAATGCCTATAAATATGTACCAGGCTCCAAGATTCTTGTAATAACATGACTGCTCGGCTTTTCAGTTCTGTATGGAGCTCTTGGATCATAGATCTACCTTCATTTAGTGGAATGGCAGAATAGGCTTGAAGGGCTAAATAGCCTAACCTGGTTCTTATATTTCTATCCCTCACAAAATAAACCATTTGATTGCATTAACCTGAACTTCTGATTTTGGTGGTTTGTGCAACTGTACGCCCGAGATGTCCTTGTCCTGTCTCCAGCAGTATGTAGCTTCCTATCTAAATGCACCACGAGACTCGGGTAAAAAAGGAAAATGGTAGAATCATCACCATCTTGAAGGGCAATGTAATGGATTTTATAGAAACCTGACTTCCATGAACCTTTTTTGTGTTTCAAGAATGAATGCAGATCGTGCTGGTTGTGTTTTTTAATTCATTCTGAAATGCAGACTTGCTTAACGTTCAAAAAATATTTGAGGCACCTGTGGGCTATCATTTCTGATTTGTCTCCGAAAGGAACGTTGGTTAAGTGATTGGCCTATGCCTTGTTTAGATCAGTGTTAATGAAAAACAACTGCAGTTGTCATCTATTTTGTGGGGGTGGGGGAGCAGCTGGGACGCAATTGTTGCTTCTGAAAGTAAAGTCGTAAAGTCAATTAAAATATTATTGCAGCTGTGTCTAAGGTGGAAAATCACTTTTTTTGTATCTAGCTTAGTCATGTCTGCCAAATTCCTATTAGGAATTTTGAATACCAAGCTTTTTTTTTTACAAGTGTGCCCAATGTCATGGACATAGTCTTTTACCTCCTTCCCATAGTCTTTTACCTCCTTCCATCCCAAAATAGACAAACAAGCTTGCTTTGTGGGATACTCTTATGTTTACATTTTGACCATGTTTACATGTGACCAAACAGCTTAAATAAAGATCAGTGGTTGCATTAAGGATGGCTGGATGTTTTAAGATTCATTAATCAATTTGGGCGATGTTCGAAGCAGGGAGTCGAAGAGGGGCTATGTAGATCAACTGGATCATATAGATCCATGCAGGTGGAGATAGAATGTCAGTCAGGAAATGTGATTATCAAGGATGTGTTGGAAGAGTGAGGGTGTTCATAATATGTAAAATGTTGCTCAGTGAAGGGCTTCCATGTAGTTTTGGGGAAAGGTGGCTTCTATTTTCTTGTGTCATGGAGGACAGGTGGTGGGTGAGGCATAAAGCATAATTCCAACAATTAGTAGGTGATACTAGGCATAAATCCAATTTAACGAGTTCAATAACAGCCAGTACCGCAACCTCTGAGCTCCCCAGGGTTGGATTGGGAAAGCACCCTAAAGATGCGCTGGGACACCCCTATCAGAACTTCATAAGTAAGGTTTGCATGGCAATCGTCCTGCACTGGGAACCATTGTCAGTGACCTTTACATTTCAATGGGACGTTTTAACTTACCTGGTTTATGGCAGCTCCAGTAGCTAGTGTCAATTTGTTTTTAAGTGGGGGGAAGGGGTCATCCTTCACTTCAACTGAGATGGACTTCAACACTAGGCCCCAGGGTTTGATGCACTCACTGGGTCTCCCCTGATCTGCTTTTCTTGATATATATTTTAATTGCTTAGACATGGGAGTCTAGGGTACCATTGCAACATTTGTAGATGATGCAAAACTGTTGTAAATTGTGAGGGTACTGATTGACTTCAGCGGTGGCAGAATGTTTAGGACTGCTGCCTCAGTGCTCGGGACCCGGGTTCACTTCCAGGCTTTGGTGACTGTGGAGTTTGCACATTCTCCCTGTGTATGCATGGGTTTCTTCCGGGTGCCCCACAGTCCAAAGATAGGTGGATTGGCCATGCTAAATTGCCCCATAGTATCGCAAGATGTGTAGGTTGGGATTAGTGGAGGAGTAAATACGTGAGGTTACAGGGATAGCCCTGGGTGGAATGCTCCATCGGAGAGTCGAAGCAGACTTGATGGGCTGAATGGCCTGCTTCTGCAATGTAGGGATTCTGTGACATACCCTGGTGGATTGGGCAGACACATGACAGTGAAATTTAATACTGAGATGCAACCACATCGCAGTGGGTCTGGAGCCAGTAATGATGGCAGATTTCCCCTGCTGAAAGAAATTTGTGAATTAGATGTGTTTATACTACGGTCACCATTTGATTCCAACTTAGTAGTACATTGAATTTTCATTCTCCTAGCTGCCATGGTTGGATTTGAACTGTTTCTGGAGCAATAATCTGGGTTTCTGGATTACTAGCCCTGTAACATTACCGGTATACTACTACCTATCAAAATCCAGAACACATTTCGCTCAAAGGGTTTGAATGCTGGGTCAACTATAACTTTCAAAACTGAGGTGGGTAACAAACACAACTTGCAGGGAGAGCCCCATAGATAAAGTAGCCAGGATTATGCCAAGATGAAAAGTGATGCTAGAATTTTGAATGCAAAGACACTGAGTTTTAGTTTTGGGTGTGCTGATTTTTTAAGTTTTAAAGACTTTTAAAAAATCAGCACGCCCAAAACTTTTCACTGTTTTAACTTTTAAAGGCACCCCGGTATTGTCAACATTAACAAGTCCAATGAGCTTAGAATGCATTTTTAAACCTATGTAAAAATATTTTATAGGAAACTAAAATATTTAAGAGGCTTATTCAGAATTCTGTCTGATCCAAAAGTGCTTTAATCATATATTACCCACAGACATTATCCCTATGACAATCAGGAACTAAGGTGAAGCACATTAAAGGAAATGCTAGAGATTCAGATTGAATGAGAGAAGACAGAGTGCCATACTAGAATTTTAGCGTTGGACAGAGATAATTATACAGGCCTGAAGAAAGAGTTGGCCCAAGTAAACTGGGCACAAATAATTGAGGGTAGGACAGTTGAACAATGATGGGTGTTCAGGGATATATTGAATACTTCTCAATTGAAGTATATTCCTGAGAGGAAGAGGAATTGTCTAGCCATGGAATGTTTTTATTCCTTTTTACAAGGAAGATAAAGAGGACATAAAAACAAAAACTAGGGCATACCGAACTACAAAAGCTAATGGTAAGCTGGAGGAGTGGGAGAACTTTAACGTTCAGCAAAAGGCGACTAAAAATAGAATCAAAAGAGCTAAGATGAACAACGAAAGGAAACTAGCAGAAAACATAAACACAGATACCAAAAGCTTTTTTCTGTAAGTATATAAGGACAAAGAGAATAGCTAAAGTAAATGTCGTCGCTTTAGAGGACAATACTGTGAGATATTAATGGGGAACACAGAGATGTCGGAGGCACTAAACCAATATATTTTGCCTCTGTCTTTACGGTAGAGAATAAGGAAGATTTTCCAAAAACTGCCGTTAATGCAGAGGAACTTGGTGCAGTAACCATCACGAGGGAGAAGGTATTGAATAAACTAATGGGATTAAAGGCAGATAGCACGGGCGGCACGGTAGCATAGTGGTTAGCACTGCTGCTTCACAGCTCCAGGGTCCCGGGTTCGATTCCCGGCTCGGGTCACTGTCTGTGTGGAGTTTGCACATTCTCCTCGTGTCTGCGTGGGTTTCCTCCGGGTGCTCCGGTTTCCTCCCACAGTCCAAAGATGTGCGGGTTAGGTTGATTGGCCAGGTTAAAAATTGCCCCTTAGAGTCCTGGGATGTGTAGGTTAGAGGGATTAGCGGGTAAATATGTGGGGGTAGGGCCTGGGTGGGATTGTGGTCGGTGCAGACTCGATGGGCCGAATGGCCTCCTTCTGCACTGTAGGGTTTCTATGATTCTATGATAAGTCTCTGGAACCTGGTGACCCACACCCTAGAGTATTAAAGGAGGTGGCAGCAGAGATCGTGGATGCACTGGTTGTGATATTTCAAAATTCCTTGGATTGTGGTCAGGTCCGGGTGGATTGAAAACATGCTAATGTGACACCTCTATTCAAAATGGGAGAGAGGTAAAATGTAGGAAACTATAGGCTGGTTAGCTTGCCCTCTGGTGGGGAAGTTGCTGGAATCAATCATTAACTCACCTGATGAAGGAGCAGTGCTCCGAAAGCTCATGATTCCAAATAAACATGTTGGACTTTAATCTGGTGTTGAGAGACTTTTTACTCTACTCAAACATTAAGGAAGAGATGAATGTGCATTTGAAAAGACAATGCTTAATCCACCTTTGTCAGCATGGTTTTATGAAGGGGAAGTCATGCTTGAGTTCTTTGAGGACATAACCAGCAAGCTGGATAGTGGGGACCCTGTGGATGTGGTATACCTGGATTTCCAGAAGGTGCCACATAAAAGACTGATCCAGAAGGTGGGATTGGGGCTAGATTACTAGATTGGATTGGCCGACTGACCGAAAGTAAAGGGTTGGGATAAATGAGTCCTTCCCTGGCTGGTGAAATGTAACTAGCGGGGTGCCGCAGGGGTCAGTCCTTGGACTGCAACTCTTTACAATCTATATAAATAATCTGCAAGCAGGGGCAGAGTGTAACATAGCAAAAATTTGTGGTTGATACTAAAATAGGTGAGAAAACAGGCAGTGAAGAGAATATAAAGATTTTACAGACTGATATAGATAGGCTAGGAGAGTGAGCCAAAATTTGGCAGATGGAGTTTAATGTGGATAAGTGAGGTTATCCATTTTGGCAGAAACAAATTATTACCCAAGTGGAAAGCAGATTCAATGTATTCGGGCAGAGAGAATTGGGTGTCTGTGTTCATGAATCACAAAGAGTTGGTATGCATGTAATAAAAAAGGCAAATGGAATGTTAGCATTTATTGCAAAAGGACTGAGTTGCAATTGTATACGGTGTTGGTGAGACCACATCTGGAGTATTGTGTCCCATTTTGGCCTCCTTAATTGAGGAAGGATGTGGTGGCATTGGTGGCAGTTCAGAGGAGATTCACCAGATTGATTCTGGGAATGAAAGGGTTGAAGTATGAGGAGAGATTAAGAGATTAAACAGTTTGGGCCGATACTCGCTGGAGTTTAGAAGGATGAGAGGGGATCTGATTGAGGTTTTTAAGATTTTAAAAGGGATTGATAAAATACCTGTAGACCAAATGTTTCCTCTTATGGGGCAATCTAGAACAAGAGGTCACAAATATAGGTTGAGAGGCGGTAGGCTTAAAACTGAGGTGAGAAGGAACTATTCGCAGAGGGTGATTAATTTGTGGAACTCGCTGCCCCATAGCACGGTGGAGTCTGAATCATTGAATGGTTTCAAGAAAGAGAGAAATATTTTTCTAATAAAAGAAGGGATATGGGGAACAGGTTGGGAGGTAAATTTGAGACCAGGGAAAGATCAGCCATGATCTGATTGAATGACGGAGCATGCCCGAAGGGCTGAATTTACTTACTTCTGCTCGTAATTCCTATAAAATATAAATGATTTGAAGCAGGCTCACTTTTTTTGTTGTTCGCTGCCCCCCTCTTCTGCACCCTCCCAACCCATTCCAGAAACACCTGAATTAGGAACCGTATGCACCAAGGTGATGGTTTTCTACACTTTATAAATCTACCTGCAGCAGATTGGTGATGTTAGGTACACACACTGATAACTGCAAACAGTTGAAACATTTTTGCAAGCAGTTAATTCCTTGTGTAAATATACACCATCATAATGTCCATTCAACTGATGGTGATTGTATGGTTTTTGGGCTGGCATTTGGTAATGTAATATACACTAAATTTTATAAATTACTATAATATGAAGGGAATTTACAAGAGTAAATAATATTTACAGGTCAGATGGAAATTGGAAAATTCTGGCTTCATTCTCCGTTCAAGTCACCACCTGAATTTCAAATTAAATTACCGCTTTGCTTTTAGGATTGAATATTCTCCATATGCAGTAACCGTGAAAAAAACCGCATCAATGTTTGGATCATGATCCAGTGTTATCAGATAAATATTTACGGGTTAACACCTCTATTTGATTAGGTTTTGCTTATGATCAACTAGACAATAGTAGCTGCTGATGCTGCATTCATTTTCTTAGAAAAGATTGATCGATCTTTGCTAACCTGTATTCAGTACAGGGAACCTGTGAATCAAAGTTTTTGTTGTTCATCTTTTCCAAAGTTTTAAACAACCTGACAATTAAACATTGTTAACCATTTCAGGTGTGGATACAAAGCTGGCACTCTGATAAATAACGGACCCATGTTTGATTGGGACCTGTACTAAAAAATTAAAGTTTATTTATTAGTCGCAAGTAAGGCTTATATTAACACTGCAATGAAGTTACTGTGAAATTCCCCTAGTTGCCACACTCCGGCGCCTGTTCAGGTCAACGCACCTAACCAGCACGTCTTTTTAACCAAGTTAACAAAACTTAACATTTATTTTGGCTTTTCAGAAATATATTTGGGTACGGCAGGTAGTTGGGAAAAATCCTAAGCACTACATATACACACAATTATAGAATTGGCTCTTCTGCCATGGTCCTTTTGTTAAAATAACTTGCCTGTTCACAACTGAGGGAAACGTGGATAGTAGCTGTGAGTGTCGAATCCAACACCAATGTGAATCTATCCCTTTAAGAGAAGAGATGTGAAATGTTAAGTATGTTGCAACATTCCATTTAAATATGGAATATGCAATTATAAAAATGTCATCTAGTCAAATCTGCAGACACTGAAGCAAAAGACTGATTTCAATTTTAATCACAGTAACACCAGCATTCCCCACAATAACTGCTTGCCATAGAATAATGAAATGATTACAGCCAGGAGGTCACCATTTGGCATGTAAAGCCCATGCTGACTCTGAGCAAGAGCAATTCAGCCAGTTGCACTCCCTTACCCTTTGCCTATAACCCTGCAAGTTTATCTTTGAGTGCTTGCCCAATTCCATTTTGAAAGCCACAATTGCTCCACCTTTGCAGGCAGTGAGTGAGTGCATTGCAGGTATGAACCACTCACAGCACAAAAAAAAATCCT
This sequence comes from Mustelus asterias, assembly GCF_964213995.1. Lineage (NCBI taxonomy): Eukaryota > Metazoa > Chordata > Chondrichthyes > Carcharhiniformes > Triakidae > Mustelus > Mustelus asterias. Next base: position 85,121,232 of record NC_135810.1, read on the forward strand.
GTCAAGTTTGTTTCTTTTGCCAACTACTTTAAATCTGTTTTCTCTGGTTCTCGACTCACGACCCAAGGGAATAGTTTGTCTACCCTACCTAGATCATGATTTTGAACACCTCTATCAAATATCCTCTCTTCTCTAAAAAGAACACTCTAACGTCTTCAATCCACCCATGTAATTGAGATCCCTCATTCCTGGAGCCATTCTTATAAACATTTTCTACACCCATTTCTATATCTTGGATTATTCATTCTAAAAGCTTTCCCACCATCCAGATTAAACTGACTTGTAGTTGCTGGGCTTACCCTTGTACAGTAAGAAGTCTAACAACACCAGGTTAAAGTCCAACAGGTTTATTTGGTAGGAAACGCCACTAGCTTTTGGAGCGTGCTGCTCCTTCATCAGGTGGAGTGGGAGATCTGCTCACAAACAGGGCATACAGAGACACACACTCAATTTACAGAATAAGTTTGTGTCTCTGTATGCCCTGTTTGTGAGCAGATCTCCCACTCCACCTGACAAAGGAGCAGCACGCTCCGAAAGCTAGTGGCGTCTGCTACCAAATAAACCTGTTAGGCTTTAACCTGGTGTTGTTAGACTTCTTACTGTGTTTACTCCAGTCCAACGCCGGCATCTCCACATCTTATCCTTATACCCATTTCTCAATAAAGATGCAGCATTTACAATTCTGCAGTCCTGTGACACCACACCTGTATCTAAGAACAATTATGGCTCGTGCCTCTACACTTTCTATCCTTGCTTTCCTCTATCCTCAAGCTATGAAGGGTAATTGAAGAGCTTCATAAAGAGAAACTAATTCTGTTGTGTGAGGGGTTTTGAACTTGGGGTTATTATCATATGATTTGAGCCAGGCCTTTAAGGTGTGCAGTTAGGCGACACTTCTGTAGGCAAATGGTGGTAGAAGTTTGGAACTGTCTTCCACAAATGGCACTAGAAGCTAGGTGAAATTTCATTTTAAATCTGAGATTCGAAAGATTTATTCTTTAATCTGGGGTGTTTAGGGATTTGAGGCAAAGGTAGGTATTTGTGGTTTACTCATATAGCAGCCATAATATCATTGAATGGCAAAACCGGACTCAAGGGGCGAAGTGGCCTTCTCCTGATCTTAGGTATTCATATTTATGGTTAAAAGTCCATTGTAACAAACATTAAAATTATTTTGTCTTTTTTAAAGTTTCCTGATATGCTTGATGAGACTTTAGATAACCAAAGGTAAACATTTTATCATCTTTGATCAGTTAAGACTGTGCCATGGAGACTAATGAGGCTAAAATAAAGTCTAAATTAATTTTAGCATTACTTTGCAAAGATTTCAAGCTGTGAATGCTAACCAATAGATATTGTTGGTTTGATCTAGATTTCATCCACCAATGAGGCTGCAAGTCCAAGAAAAGCCTATTCCAAAACTTCAGACCCACATATTTCAAACGGAATAAACCAGCAAGTGCACTTGACTTTGTTAATAAAGTGGTCAGGGCCTGTTGATGACCAAAAGTCATCAGACTTGAAACATTAGCTCTGTTCTCTCCACAGGTGCTGCCAGACTTGCTGAGGTTTTCCAGCACTACTTGTTTTTGTGGTACTTATTTGTTATCTTGATGGGAAAGGACATTTAGAAGAAGTTTTCGTATGTGAACATAAGAACTAGGAGTAGGCCATCTGGCCCCTTGAGCCTGCTCCGCCATTCACTAAGATCATGACTGATCTTTTTGTGGACTCAGCTCCACTTACCCGCCCGCTCACCATAATCCTTAATTCCTTTACTGTTCAAAAATTTATCTATCCTTGCCTTAAAAACATTCAATGAGGCAGCCTCAACTGCTTCACTGCGCAGGGAATTCCGCAGATTCACAACCCTTTGTGTGAAGAAGTTCCTCCACAACTCAGTCCTAAATCTGCTTCCCCTTATTTTAAGGCTATGCCCCCTAGTTCTAGTTTCACCTGCCAGTGGAAACAATTTCCCTGCTTTTATCTTATCAATTCCCTTCATAATCTTATGTTTCTTTAAGATCTCCCCTCATTCTTCTGAATTCCAATAAGTATAGCCCCAGTCTACTCAGTCTCTCCTCATAAGCCTCAACTCCGGAATCAACCTAGTGAATCTCCTCTGCACCCCCTCCAGTGCCAGTATATCCTTTCTCAAGTAAGGAGACCAAAACTGTACTCAGTACTCCAGGTATGGCCTCACCAGCACCTTATACAACTGCAACATAACCTCGCTGTTTTTAAACTCCATCACTCGAACAATGAAGGACAAAATTCCATTTGCCGCCTTAATTACCTGCTGCACCTGCAAACCAACTCCTTGAGATTCCTGCACAAGGACACCCAGGTCCCTCTGCACAGCAGCATGCTGCAATTTTTTACCATTTAAATAATAGTCCATTTTGCCGTTATTCCTACCAAAATGGATGACCTCACATTTACCAACATTGTACTCCATCTGCCTGACCCTCGCCCACTCACTTCGATTATCTTTATCCCTGTAAGCATGCAATCCTTCCCACCTAATTTTTCTTTTCCATTGTTAAAATGTTTGTATAATCGAAGAGTGAATATTTATTTTAGATTATTGGTTTGTTACAAAATTTGAGCCATCATCTCGATTAACCCTAATTACTCCCAGTGGAAGCCTGTAGAGGACAGTTTAGCCTGTTCCCAGGATGAGGAAGAGGATGATTGTGAGATGATAATACTTTCTTTTTCATATTTCCCTCCAACTAATATCTTTTACTTTGTTTGTTCTATTGTTTTATTTGCTATTTAATTGAACTGATATTAGTCTTGGTTTGTCTTGGCCAGAAATGTGGCAAACACATGTATGTTATTTCCATTCATTGTCTCTACTTGTGTGTATCGATCAAAATTCTACAGTATATTTTGCGCTATCCCAGTCTGCACACCGTCAAGTGCAACACATTTATTAGGTTGGTTTCCATGCTCAAAGCATGGTATTCACTTAGAATTTGTTTTTCACTGTCAAATTCTTGGGAATTATGTTTTCAGAAAAGCCTTGGGTTCTTGGAATGTCTTTGTAAATGTATGTGCTGTTTTTAATGCATAGAGAATATTGTTTCATATACGGAAAAATAGATGTTCTAATGTTTCACAATTTTATGATATATAGATATATTACCATTATTTTGTCTCATGACTGGATTGCGAGTCCAATCAATAAGTTAATTCACAAATCAAGATACAATCTTGATTTAATCTCTGTGATACTACAAGTAATTCTTGTATAGAAATAACCTAACATTCTTTCTTTCTTTTTAATACAGCTGATACTTGAGACATGAATGTTGGAAGTAATGAGGCTATAGGTATGAGCTCGGTGCCAGAAGACCAATACATTGAACAACAAAAATACTTGGGAGTTGGAGGAGGAATACATGGTGATCTCAGTATGTCGACTGCAATCTCAAATGCAGCTATAGTCTTCAATTCACAAAATTTGAGCAATCATCTTGAAACTAACTCTGATAACTCCCATTGGAAGCCTGTAGAAGACAGTTTAACCTGTTCCCAGAATGAGGAGGAGGATGATGATGTTGTTTTTGTTGAACCTTCCTTTTCTGTAAATTGTCCTGCAACCACACGAGTAGATAGAACCAGTGCTTCACTTGCAGTGTTTGAAAATCCAGAATCAATAGGAAATGAAATGAATATATCATTGCCACCATTAGGAAAAGATTCTGTATCTCCAGTGGAGCCCATCATAATTGACGATGAGGAAGAAGGGAACCCTGAACCAGGAAAAACTGTCAACATTGCCACATCTGAAAGATGTGCCGAAAGGAATGGATTCAGTGAATCAACCATGGATTTTTCATCATCCGACTTGGGCACCCAAAAAGTTGGTTTCCATAATATTGCAGTGCAGTATGTAGATAATCAGGGTTTATTTTGTCCTCCAAATTTGGAGAATAACAATTTGAATTGGGAAAGCAGAACAGGAATAAAGGAAGTTGACTTGAACGAATGCCACCCTTTACAACCAACAATGCTTTCCGATCCCAGGCGAGGTAATACTTTGCGAGCAAATGGAGGAGAAGCATTAAATCAGGGTATAAGTACTGAACCTGATTCTGAGATACAAATAACTTGTGTGACCACATTAGATGCTAGTTCAAAGCCAGCCATAAACGAAGCACCAGCACAATGTTCTAGGGGAACGGATTTAGATCTAATGATTTGCAATGTAACCTCTCTTCAAGATCAGAAATTTGAAGGTGTAGATGAGGGAGTACAGAAACAAGCTTTTCAGTATAGCATAGGAGCTTCTAATTCGGACAACATGGATGGTGCTGGAGATGGATTTCTAAATGGAGAATCTGTGCTTTTGACATCACAGCACAAAATTGGTGAGTACTTTTTAATGTAAGTTTTTTCCGCAAATGAGTGAATCGTGATTACATGAATCTGTAACCTAACAGAAGATGTTTGGATCATTTTTTAAGCAAATAAAAATACAACTACCAGTTGAATTTCCTGTGTTAATGCATGTAGGAAGTCAAAATCAAAAGGAATATTCAGGACATGGAAGGTGGTGGTTAATTCTGCCTGGATTGGGATGAATGTATGACAATATGACAAAGGGAGATGAAGGTGCAGTGGTGAGGGAATGAGGTCAGCAGATGGGAATGGTAGATGGGGAAAATGTGGTTGAGAAAGGGCAGGCATTCAGTATCCAGAACGTGGGTTGGGAAGACTTTGTGGTGCAAGGAGAGTTTGCTAAAATGCTACATGAGGATTGTATTCAGAATATTTATCTTTGAAAGGTGGGGAAATGCCTAGAATGTTGATTGTTCATTTGAACTGGGGAACCACTTGATGTTCAATTGGTGCAGGGAAGTGCTGAAGTTTTCGAGATTCTTTTGGACTTTGGGGAATAATGAGTTACACAGGTTTCATGAGGCCATTAGTGGCTGAGTGATGGAGCATGACATTCTAATTTGGTGTGAATTCACTGATAAAGTGGCTAGCAAGCAGGAACAAGTGCATGTTTTATAGCATTGCAAGGAGTTGGATGGGGAAGATGGCTTGGGAGCAAGTAGAAGCAGTTTACTATATAAATTCACTGGACTCTGGGGTGGTTCCTGCAGATTGGAAAACAGCAAATGTGACACCACTGTTTTTAAAAAAGGAGGTAGACAAAAGGCGGGTAACTATAGGCTGGTTAGGGAAAATGCTTGAATCTATCATCAAGGAAAAAATAACGAGACATCTGGATATAAATTGCCCCATTGGGAAGACACAGCATGGGTTCATGAAAGGCAGGTTGTGTTTGACTAATTTGGTGGAATTCTTTGAGAACATTACGTGCGCGGTGGACAATGGAGAACCTGTGGATGTGGCGTATCTGGATTTCCAGAAGGCATTTGACGAGGTGCCGTACCAAAGGCTGCTGTATAAGATAAAGGTGCACGGTGTTACGGGTAATGTATTAGCATGGATAAAAGATTGGTTAACTAACAGAAAGCAAAGGGTGGGGATAAATGGGTGTTTTTCTGGTTGGTGATCAGTGACTTGGGGTGTACCTCAAGGATCAGTGTTGGGACTGCAATTGTTTACAATTTACATAGATGATTTAGAGTTGGGGACCAAGTGCAATGTGTCAAAATTCGCAGAAGACACTAAGATGGGTGGCAGAGTAAAGTGTGCAGAGGACACTGAAAGTCTGCAAAGGGATATAGATAGTCTAAGTGAGTGGGCAAGGGTCTGGCAGATGGAGTACAATGTTGGTAAATCTGAGGTCATCCATTTTGGAAGGAATAATAGCAAAATGGGCTATTATTTAAATGGTACAAAAATTGCAGCATGCTGCTGTGCAGAGGGACCTGGATGTCCTTGTGCATGAATCACAAAAAGTTGGTTTGCAGATGCAGCAGGTAATTAAGAAGGCAAATGGAAGTTTGTCCTTCATTGCTAGAGGGGTGCAATTTAAAAACAGGGAGGTTATATTGCAGCTGGAGAAGGTGCTGGTGAGGCCACACTTGGAATATTGTGTTCAGTTTTGGTCTCCTTACTTGAGAATGGATATATTGGCATTGGAGGGGGTGCAGAGGACATTCACTAGGTTGATTCCAGAGTTGAGAGTGTTGGCTTATGTGGAGAAACTGAGTAGACTGGAACTACACATTGGAATTCAGAAGAATGAGGGAAGATTTTATAGAAATGTACAAGATTATGAAGGGAATAGATAAAATAGAAGCAGGGAGGTTGTTTTCACTGGCAGGTGAAACTAGAATTAAGGGGCATGGCCTCAAAATAAGGGGGAGCAGATTTAGAACTGAGTTGAGGCGGAACTTCACACAAAGGATTGTGAATCTGTGGAAGTCCCTGCGCAGTGAAGCAATTGAGGTTACCCCGTTGAATGTTTTTAAGGCAAGGATAGATAAATTTTTGAACAGTAAAGGAATTAGACAGTAAAGGTGAGTGGGTGGATAAGGAGCTGAGTCCACGAAAAGATCAGCCATGATCTTATTGAACGGTGGAGCAGGCTTGAGGGGCAAATGGCCTACTCCTGCTCCTAGTTCTTATGTTCTTGTGTGTGCATTCATGATTTTACTGTAACTCCGTTCAGAAAGCCAAGCAAGTTGTGAGAGATTCCAGTCCATTCAGGAATCATGAGTAAGCCATTGGAGGGGCTCCTTAATGGTGAAAGGCTGAACGCTTTGTGTGGATGGGATATTGGACTGTTGATGGCTCTGAGGAATGTTTTGTCTGGGGTATATGTGAGGGCACAAAGAAAATATTTTAAGATTTCAATTTGCCTGGTTTACTTTTCTGTGATGTGGAGATGCCGGCGTTGGACTGGGGTAAACACAGTAAGAAGTTTAACAACACCAGGTTAAAGTCCAACAGGTTTATTTGGTAGCAAAAGCCACACAAGCTTTCGAGGCTCTGAGCCCCTTCTTCAGGTGAGTGGGAATTCTGTTCACAAACAGAACTTATAAGACACAGACTCAATTTACATGAATAATGGTTGGAATGCGAATACTTACAACTAATCCAGTCTTTAAGAAACAAAACAACTCCCATTGTTTTGTTTCTTAAAGACTGGATTAGTTGTAAGTATTCGCATTCCAACCATTATTCATGTAAATTGAGTCTGTGTCTTATAAGTTCTGTTTGTGAACAGAATTCCCACTCACCTGAAGAAGGGGCTCAGAGCCTCGAAAGCTTGTGTGGCTTTTGCTACCAAATAAACCTGTTGGACTTTAACCTGGTGTTGTTAAACTTCTTACTGTGTTTACTTTTCTGTACCAAGACAACTGACGAAGGCAACCTTCGGCTGCTCCACAATGATGCTTGGCTGAGGATCTTTGGACATCACTGTGTCCAATGAAATGGAGGTGGGGTGGAAATAAAGGCACACTGCAAAGCAAGCTAATTTTATTTGAAGTCTGCAATAAAACTGAACTTGTGGCCGAATCTGTGGTAACTTCTGATCGAAGCATGAATTTCTCCAACAAAATGCAGTGAATGGGGGATGTTTATATCATACAAATTGATTATTTCTCCCAACAAAATGCTATGAACACTTCAGAAGTACTTACTTAGTTGTAAAGCGCTTGCAACATCCTGAGGCCATGCAAGGTGCTATATAAATTTTCTTTAATTCCCCTCTATTATTATTGATGACCAAAGCTTTCAACACTTCATTCTATTTATTTGAAAAAATCTACAATGAGGAAATGCAACATGTTTACAACATTACATGGGTGGTATTTAAACACTTTTTTTCTAACTCATCTTTGTAAGTGGTAATTAGAGACTATCAAATTTGAAATTCTACCTGTTTGGAAAGAATTCAGGAAGCTGCTAAGTGTCTCAGTTTAAAATAAGTTCTGCAGTCCCTTGGACACAAAGTAAAAGCTACAACAGGTTGTCAGTTGTCTCTTTTGTTTTGCTCTCAAATAACTGTTCTCTTTTATTCAAACTTTTAATTTTAACATAAAAGGTATTTAGCTACTACAAAAAGACTCTTAAAAAATGAGGATTGAAAATACTTTACAGAAACCATCACAATCAATTTCTGGCCAGATTTTGCGCGCACAGTAAAATGTTTGCATCATTGATTAGCATTATAAATACAAACAAGAGCACGCAAACACAAAACTGAGAAGCAATATCCACTGGTGGATAGGTGTAAATGCAACAGAATAAATTGGAGATGCTGTCTTTTCTCATTCACTTGCCTCATTTTATCAGTGCACACGTACACATTGTCACCTGTTTGTCGAACAACAGTATGACTCGAATTATGCTTTTAAAATTTTGATCCCTAATTTTGGAACAAACAATGTTTTTTATTATTTCATGAGATGTGGGCATTGCTGGCAAGGCCCTAATTTCCGTTGAGAGTTAACCATGTTTTTGTGGATCTGGAGTCAGCATAGGCCAGATCAAACGAGGACGGCAGATTTCCTTCCCTGAAGGATATTAGTGAATCACATGGGTTTTTAAAACAATGGGTGATAGTTGGCCTGGTCACCATGACTGAGGTTAGCTTTCAGTTCCAAATTTATTAATTGAATTTAAATTCCACCAGCTGCCATGATGCAATTTGAACCTATGTCCCCAGAGCATTAACTTGGTCCTCTGAAATACTAGTCCAGTGAAATAACCATCATGCACCATCACCCCGTTTTGAAAGAGAATTAAGCAGAAGCTGACAACGATACCGATGTTACCTAGGAAATTAGGTCCAAGTAATATATTCAGACGACAAATTATCCAAATTCAGCTCTAGAATAACAGAATTGGGCAAAATTATCCACTCCAAAACTGGGCTGCTCCATTGTTCAGAAAATACAAATATGATGGGCAGAGAACAGTCATGTGTACATTAACCACAATCCAGTTCCCTTTTGCCCCATTCTGAAATTGGTCCAGCCTCATCTTGAGAATGTGCAGAATGTCAGCAGATGTTGTACAAACTGGCAGTGCATTCAGAGGTTTACTTCTTTTTCAAGAAGACAAACTTCCGACCATCCAACATCTACTTTGTCATTCAAATGCATGTCCTATTTTCCTCCCTGAACTATCAAACTGGAATTGTTTATGTATAGAAACACAAATCAACCGCTTTGTGATGTTCTGTACCTTTTATCAGATTGCCTCTATGGTAAATAGGCCCAGCTCCTTAAGCCTATCTGAGTAACTATGGTTCTTTAATTCTTTAACAACCTCTGTTTCTTCTGCCCTGTCAGTTCCTTCAATGTCTAAGATCGCCTCTCGTTCCTTAACACCAGAATCTGAACCCAATGGGAACACCTTTAGCTGCAAGTTCCCCTCAAAGTCTCAAACCATCCTGACTTGGAACCATATTGTGTTGCCTCACTGTCTCTGGGCCAGAATCCTGGAACTCCTCAGTGCACACAAATACAGGAATATTGTGATCCTCGATGACCTGCATATGATCCTAGCAATTTTATATAAATGACTTGGTCTATAATGTCATTCCCAGAATCTCCAAGTTAGACTTTCTCCAACAGTTACACCAGGGGACATCTGGATATTGCCAGTGCACAACCAGGGCCGGCAATTCCATTTGGTGGCTATTGAAGACATGATTTTCAACTACTTGTGCCATCCAAAAACAAGACTGCAACAATTCACTGATGACATTCTCCTTTCCAACCTGAGCATGGGAATGCATCTGAATTTATCTTGTTGACTTCAGCATCCTGGATTATTATTCTTGGTGGATCGAGATCAAATAGCCACATGGACCCACCTCAAGTGATGGTTGTTAACACGCTCAAGGAAATGTTTGTCGTGCATGGCATCCCTAATTTACTTCTGACAACAGCCTGCAGTTTGCCAATGACTGCTTTAAACACTTTGCTGAGGTATATAACTTTGTCCTCATCAGCTTGCGCAGGTACCCGCAAGCCAATGGGAAGGATGAAAGATAGTCCACACGGTCAAATCCTTGTTGACAAGTTGACATGGACCTAGCCTTACTGAGTTACTAGTCTGTGCCATTACAGAATGGTCTTTCTCCATCAAGATTATGAAATTTCCACATACTCTTCCACCTTGTCTCATGATAGAGATGGAAAAGGTGCGGGGCAAAAGAGAAACACTACCTGGACTGGACCTGACATCCAACTGTCGGCACAAAGCACAATATCTGACAGCACTCTTACCAGGAAGCCTGTCTGGGTCCGAGACCAGGAATTGTCCGGCTAGGTTTTGAATCAGTCCATTCATCCACGTTCCTATTTTGTGCGCACTGACTATTCCTTCCTCAAGCAGAACATATCCTGAAATGGAATCCGCCATCAGGCAATCTTTACATGACTGGACAACTGAGAAGACAACCCGAACAACTTCACAGCGCCTTCCAAGCCCACGATCATTACCATCTAGAAAGACTTTAGCATATATCTGGAAGGGCCACCACCTAGAGGTTCCCCTGCAAGTCACTTACCATCCTGACCTAGAAATGTATCTCTGTTCCTACATTGACACTGGGTTAAAATACTTGAATTCCCTCCCTAACAGAATTGGGATGTACCTATACCTCAGGGACCGCAGCAGCCCAAGAACACAGCTCACCACCACTTTTAAAAAGGGCAATAAATGTTGGCCAAACCAGCGAAGCCTATAATCCATGTAAAATGGATTTAAAAATAATATCTTGAGTGGCTAAACTGTAGATTTACTGACTTTCCACTTTTGCGCACCATGTCGAGTGTTATTTGTGCCCTTTTCATACAAAGTTTACTCAACAGCATATGTATCTCACTAAAAACCACATTAATATTTACAAAATCACTTACTCCAGCTATTTTGTTTGGAATTATAATTCTCTTTAGTGACCTCACATCATCACACAGCCTAAATCCAGTAGTACTTTTATTTTACTTAACCTTATGTTGATTCTCACCACTGAGTTATAGGAAGATTTTAACCAAGTCATTCCACATTCTGTTCAAGTGCAAGCACGACAGAGCACTGCACAGTTAAATGAATCCGTGATTATCACAGGGCTAAAACTCCCTGTGACCAATATAATTTGTTCAAATTTATTTTATCTACTTGCACGTCAAGTTCTGGAGCACAAATCTTCAAGAGTATTGCTGGAATATTGTCAGGGCCCATTGCCTTTGCAGTTTCCATTGCTTTCAACCATTTCTTGATATTTATGGAATTGGCTGAAGACTGACATCTGTGATGCTGGGAACCTCTGGAGGAGGTTGAGTTGGATCGTCCACTTGGCACTTCTGGCTGAAGATTGTTGCGAATGCTTCAGCCTTATCTTTTGCAAAGATGTGTTGGGCTCCTCCGTCATTGAGGATGGGGATATTTGTGGAGCCTCCTCTTCCTCCAGATTTTTGTTTAATTGTCCACCGCTATTCGTGACTGGATGTGGCAGGACTGCAGAGCTTCGATCTGATCTGTTGGTTTTGGAATTACTTTGCTCTATCTATTACTTGCTGCTTACACTGTGTGGCACACAAGTAGTCCTGTGTTGTAGCTTCAACAGGTTAACACCACGTTTTTAGGTATGCTGCTCCTGGCATGCCCTCCTTGACTCTCTTCTTTAAGCCAGGGTTGATCCCCTGGCTTGGTGGTAATGGTAGAATGGGGGGAAATGCAGGGCCATGAGGTTACAGATTGTGGTTGAGTACAATTCTGCTGCTGCTCATGGATGCCCAGTCTTGAGTTGCTAGATCTGTTCTAAGTCTATATCCCACTTAGCACAATGGTAATGCCACATAGCATAATGGCCGGTATCCTCAATGTGAAGATGGGACCTTGTCTCCACAAGGTCTGTGCAGTGGTCACTCCTATTGTCATGGGCAGATGTAGCTGCAGTAGGCAGGTTGTGTGCGGATGAGGTCGTATGTTTTTCCCTCTTGTGAATCCCTCACTACCTGCCGTATTAACATCTCTGTCATTTAGGACTCGGCCAGCTAGGTCTGTGGTGGTGCTACCAAGCCACTCTTGGTGATGGGCATTAAAGTCCCCCACCCAGAGTAAAATCTGTGCCTTTGCCACCCAGTACTTCCTCCAAGTGGTGTTCAACACGACGGAGTACTGATTCTTCATCTGCTGGGGAAGCAGACCATGGTACTCAGCCAGAGGTTTCCTTGCCTATCTTTGACCAGGTGCCATGAGACTTCGTGGGATCCAGAGTCAATGTTTAGGACTCCCAAGGCAACTCCCTCCCGACTGTATACTACTGTGCAGGTCATCTCTCGTGGGTCTGCCCTGTTGGTGGGACAGGACATACCCAGGAATAATGATGGTGGTATTTGGGACATTGTAAAGTATGATTCCATGAGTATACCTGGCAGGCTGTTGCTTGACTATTCTGAAACAGCTCTCCCAATTTTGACAAGTTAGTAAGGAGGACTTTGCAGGGCTGGGTTTGTCATTGTTGTTTCTGGTACCTTGGTTGATGCAGGATGGTCCATCTGGTCTCATTCCTTTGGGGGTTTTTTTTGTAGCGTTTGAATGCAATTGGGAGGCTTTCTAGGCCATTTCAGATGGTTTTTAAGAGTCAACTACATTGCTTTAGGTCTGAAGTCACATGTAGGTCAGATTTCCTTCCCTAAAGGACATTACTAAATCAGTTGAGATTTTTCAACGTTGACAATGATTTTGTGGTCGTCATTTGACTTTTAATTCCAGATATTTTAAGTTTAAATTCCACCATTTGCTGTGTAAGTTCCCACCTTCAGGTGACCTAAAGAACATGAAACTAGTCATTTTTAGCAATGCTTCACATGCCCATCTTGATGGATATTCAGACTCGATTGGTTTTGTAATAGTGCTTATAAGTGAAAAAGAGAAATGCTGTCCTTGACTTTGGGAAGCTAAGAAAGTACAAAGAGTTATTTAAAAACCATTTTGCTGCTGAAATTGACTACTCGAGTCAGTGAATATGGAATTCTGTTTGTCATATATGCTGTGTCAGAGCGGGTGGTGGGGAAGGGGATGGTAACTAATGGTATGCCCATTGCATGTTTGATTAGACATTGTGGTATAATGTATACTTGACAAAAATGAGAGTGAGAATAGGTTATAGCCTTATTGACTTAATACACATGCTGGAGAAAAGGGAAATCGCAAGTTAAATGGTAGATTCAAGTCATCAACCATTGAATTTCTTTTTATAAAGAAATTGTTCGGAGACCGAGAGAAAGGACATTTTATAGTGTAAAACTTTGTACAGAATATATAGATTTTGTATTTAATTTATTTGGTTGTATATATTCTAACTTTATTTAAAATGATAGAAAATAATGTTAATTCTATAGTAATTGTTTAATTGTAGGCATTAACTGGGGATTTACTTGAGCTAATGACACAGACTAAGGCTTGTGTTAAAAGCTGCATGCTTGTGATATATAACTGTAAATAAATAAATGTACAAGTGTGTAAACATTGGCTCTATTTCTACCCTTCACTTTCTGGCGTAGAACACCAAAGGGTTCCTTGCATCAGGATGATGAGCACAAGTACAAGCATATTAAAGAAGGACAAGAAAAGATCAACATCAAGTTTGCCCCTATCCTGACGTATTGCATCCTACGTACATGATTAGATCCACAATTTCACACTCCTGTGAAAAACAAAGGCAGGGGAAGAAAGCTTTAGTCAAGTCCAGAGAACTTTCTCTGTGCCCCCCACCCCCCCCCCCCCCCGCCCAACAGGCAATCAAACAGGCTTGAGACCATGGTAACAAGTATCATTTTCATCAATCTATCTATCTTATTACTCAAAATGTCTTCTACTCATAAAGAACTTGCTGGCTCCCTTTTTGCTTTGCATAGAGTCAGAGGTTTGCAGCATGGAAACAGACCCTTCAGCTCAACTTGTCCATGCCGCCCTTTTTTTAAAAAACCCCTAAGTTAGTCCCAATTGCTCGCATTTGGCCCATATCCCTCTATACCCATCTTACCCATGTAACTGTCTAAACGCGTTTTAAAAGACAAAATTGTACCCGCCTCTACTACTACCTCTGGCAGCTTGTTCCAGACACTCACCACCCTCTGTGAAAAAATTGCCTCTCTGGACATTTTTGTATCTCTCCCCTCTCACCTTAAACCTATGCCCTCTAGTTTTAGACTCCCCTACCTTTGGGAAAAAATATTGACTATCTAGCTGATCTATGCCCCTCATTATTTTATAGACCTCTAAGATCACCCCTCGGCCTTCTACGCTCCAGAGAGAAAAGTCCCAGTCTATCCAGCCTCTCTTTATAACTCAATCCACCAAGTCCCGGTAGCATCCTAGTAAATCTTTTCTGCACTTTTTCTAGTTTAATAATACTCTTTCTATAATAGGGTGACCAGAACTGGACACAGTATTCCAAGTGTGGCCTTACCAATGTCTTGTACAACTTCAAGACATTCCAACCCCTGTATTCAATGTTCTGACCAATGAAACCAAGCATGCTGAATGCCGCCTTCACCACTCTGTCCACCTGTGACTCCACTTTCAAGGAGCTATGAACCTGTACCCCAGATCTCTTTGTTCTATAACTCTCCCCAACGCCCTACCATTGAACCAGGGCAGGACTTATGCAGTTAGTCTACCAAATGCATCACCTGGCATTTATCTAAATTAAACTCCATCTGCCATTCGTCAGCCCACTGGCCCAATTGATCAAGATCTCTTTGCAATCCGAGATAACCTTCTTCACTGTCCACTATGCCACCAATCTTGGTGTCATCTGCAAACTTACTAACCATGCCTCCTATATTCTCATCCAAATCCGATCCCTGAGGCACACCGCTGGTCACAGGTCTCCAGTTTGAAAAACAATTTTTCTGAAGCCACCTTCTGGCTTCTGTCATCAAGCCAATTTTGTATCCATTTAGCTACCTCACCTTGGATCCTGTGAGATTTAACTTTATGCACCAACCTACCATGCGGTACCTTGTCAAAGGCCTTGCTGAAGCCCATGTAGACAACATCAACTGCACTGCCCTCATCTACCTTCTTGGTTACCCCTTCAAAAAACTCAAATCAAATTCGTGATGCATGATTTTCCACTCACAAAGCCATGCTGACTGTCGCTAATCTGTCCTTGCGTCTCTAAATGCCTGTAGATCCTGTCTCTCAAAATACCTTCCAACATCTTACCCACCACAGATGTGAGGCTCACTGGCCTGTAGTTCCCAGGCTTTTCCCTGTAGCCCTTTTTAAACAAAGACACAACATTTGCCACCCTCCAATCTTCAGGCACCTCACCTGTGACTATCGATGATTCAAATATGTCTGCTAGGAGACCCGCAATTTCCTCCCCAGCCTTCCACAATGCCCTCAACAGTAAATACTGGTGAGAAATATTCATTTCGGATATCGCCCATCTCTTGAGGATCCACACATAGATGACCTTGTTGATCCTTAAGAGGCTCTGCTCTCTCCCTAGTTACTCTTTTGGCTTTTATGTATTTGCAGAAGCTCTTTGGAATTCTCCTTTGCCTTATCTGCCAAAACAATCTTCTGTCCCCTTTTTGTCCTCTTGATTTCTTTCATTTTGCGCTCATAAGAGCAAATCCTTACCTGCAGGTCACGATCATTTAATTTAATCGAGAGGTGTCTGAAAGATACCATCATCCAATCCAAATCTATGTACTTTTGTCATCTGTGCTTCTTGTTTTCCCCTGACTTTCTTGTTCAGGTACTCTATCCACATGACAGAAACTAATCCCTAATTCCCTGAATTTTGACCAGCTCTCAGGACCCCATCCCATTGATTTGCAGATTCATTTCAATGTTCTCAGTCACTTTCAATGCCAATAAATCATGGCTCCATATAACATTGCTTGGTATAACTTCTCCATTATAAAACTATTGTCAGTTCCTTCAGCACCACAGGAAACCTACGGAGCTCATAAAATATTAGAAATAATAATTGCACAGTTTAGATACAGTTATTAAATGAAAATTCACTTTGGATTTCTTGCCACATGTCTCCATTTATTTCAGTAGAACGTTCATGATTGAATAACAATCAAGGTGTAACCCCTATGCTGATGAAATTCACTTGGCTTTTCTTTCACCTGACACCTCACCAGAGCAATGTTGGTGAGCTGAGCAGTGTGAGCTGTGGTGTATTTGTGTTGCCTCATGATTGGATTATTGTCCTATCCCAGGAGTGCAGCTGGATGCAGTGCCTTATGACATTGAGTGTTAATTGTGATGTCAGGTCCACTCTGTTAAAATACTGTTGATAATCCAGTGACTCGGAAGATCACGAGAAACGGGTAGGAGTAGACTATTCCGTCCCTCAGATTTGCTCCAATATTCAATAAAATCATGGCAGATCCAACTGTGGCCTTAACTCCACTCTCTGGCCTGTCCGCCATAACTCTTGATTCCCCAGTCAATTTGTCTTCATTCTGCTCTAAGTATATTCAATAACCCAGCCTCCACAGCTCTGCAGGAAAGAGAATTACAAAGAAACAAAATCCTCCTCGCCCCATCTTAAATGGGAATCCCCTTATTTTTAAACTGTGCCCCTGAGGTCCAGACTCCCTCACGAGGGGAACCATCCTCTCAGCATCTATTCTGTCAAGCCCCCTCAAAATCTGTGTTTCAATAACATCAGCTCTCATTCTTCTAAACTCCATTGAGCATAGGCCAAAAATGCCGAACATTTCATCGTAAGACAGTCCCTTCATTCCAGGAGTCAGTCAATTGAACCTTCCCTGAACTGTTTCCAGCGCAGTTCGATCTTGCCTTGAGTAAGGAACCCAAAATTGTACACATTCCTCCAGATAAGATCTTTCACAAGCCATGCATAGTTGTCGCAGCGTTTCCCTACTTTTATGTTCTCCTGCCCCCCCCCCCCTTGCAGTAAAGCTCAAAATTCCATTTGCCTTCCAGATCACTTTCTATACCAGGATACTCCAATACCTCTGTCTCAGATTCCTGTAGTCTCTCTCCATCCAGAGTCATAGAATCCATACAGTACAGAAGGAGGCTATTCAGCCCATCAAGCCTGCACCGACTCCTGAATAATAATCTGCTTTTCTATTCTTGCTGCCAAAGTGAACAGTCTCAGATTTTCCCAACTTTATGGTCCACCTGTCAATTTTTTTGTCCATTGACTTAACCTAGCTATGTCCTTTGCACACTGCTCTCTGCGCAATATGCTTCCCTTACTGTCTCATCAGTAAATTTAACTCGCATACATTCAGTCCCTTTGTCCAAGTCATTAATAAATCCTAAATAATTGAGGCACCAGCACAAAACCCTGTGACTATCCACTAGTTACAGTTTGCTAAGTTTGCTAACCAGTAAACAGTCCTGTTTCCTGTTAACTAACCAATATGCTAAAAAGTTACTCCTAACACCATGAGCTCTTATCTTGTTTCGTAACCTTTTATGTGGTATCAAATGCTTTTTGGAAATCCAAATGCACTATGCCTGGTTGTGTTTTATCCACCCTACTTGTTACACCTTCAAAGAACTCAAATTTGTAAAACCCAATTTCTGTTTCACGAAACTATGTTGACTCTGCCTGAATGTATTCTGATTTTCTAAGTGTCTTGCTATTAATACATTTTCCCTATGGCAGACTTTAGGCAAACTGGCCGACTGTATCCTACTTTCTATCTCCCTCCTTTCTTAAATAAACATGCAACGTTTGTGGTTTTACAAGCTACTAGGACCTTTCCAGAATCCACGGAATTTTGGAAGATCGCAACCAATGCATCTACTATCTCTGCAGCTACTTTTAAGTCGGTGGGATGAAAGCATCAGGTCATTCCATTACATGGTAATGTCTTGGCCAATTAGCATTGCCAACAATCAGCACAATTTACAATATAAATTGTGATTGTTTGAAATTTAGCATTCTTGTGTTTGTTCCAATGAGTGTAATGTGAAAAGCTTTGACAACATGTCTCTCTTTTTGGAAATATACATTATTAATTACCATGTTGCGCCCTCTTAAGGACAAGTGCTCACTTTAGCTAGTTTTTTTTTCTCCACAGGATATTGACGTTGCTGGCTAGGCTAGCATTTATTAACCATCCCTAATTGCTCTTGAAAAGGTAGTTCTTGAACTGCTGCAGCCCATATGGTGTCCTGTCCCAAAGCATAGCTGCTTTGTCCTGGGTGATGGCAAGTGGGGAGTATTCCATCATGCTCCTGACATGTATATTATAGATGGTGGACAAGCTTTGGGGAGCCAGGAGATGAGTTAATTCGCAGGAGGATTTCTAGCCTCTGACCTGCTCTTATGGCCGTAGCATTTATATGGCTGGTTCTGATCAGTGGTCACTCCAGAATGTTGATAGTGGGTGATTCAACAATGATAATGTCATTGAATATCATGGGATGATAGTTGAATTATCTTGTTGGGGGTGGTCATTGCCTGGCACTTGTGTTGCGTGAATGTTACTTGACAATTATCAGCCCAAGCCTGAATATTGTCCAGATCTTGCTGCATATGGACACATGCTGCTTTAGCATTTGAGGAGCCGCAAATAGTGTTGAACATTGTGCAGTCAACCGCAAACATCCCCATTTCTGACCTTGTGGTGAAGGGAAGATTATTGATGAAGCAGCTAAAGATAGTGGAACTAGGACACTACCCTAATGTCCTGGGACTGACATTGACCTCTACCTTTGTGAAAAAGAAATTGGATTTAACTAATCTTCTCAGAGATTTTGAGGAAGTAATATTCCAAGTGCATAAAGAGGAACCAGTAGATGTGGTGTACTTAGATTTCCAATAGGTATTTGATAATGTGCTACATCAAAGGTTACTACACAAGGTGTAGTATAGGTAACAAATTAATATGGATAAAGGATTGATTGGCTGATGGGAAGCTAAAAGTAGGGGAAAATTTGTTGGATTGACTAGGTTTAACTAGTAGAGTGCCAGGGATCAGTGCTGGATTCTCCGCTTGTTCTTTGGCAGCCCCTCAGGGTTGAGGATAACTTGCCTCCATTCTGGGGAGGTGAGTTCTGCAGTGGCTGAATACTGGAGCCACCTGTGCTACAGGTTTGGCAGGTGATATTGATGATCAACAGTACACTGCTGGGCAGTAGTTGGCCAGGTTGGTTGATTTTTTTGCACCAGACATTACTGGGCAATTTTCCACATTGTCGGGCAGATGCCAGTGTTGTAGCTGTAACAGATTGGCTAGGGACACGGTTAGTTCGGAGCAAAAGTCTTCAGGACTACTGCCAGAAAGTTGCCAAAGCCCATAGCCTTTGCCGTGTAATGTGCCGTCTTACACTTACTATTTGCTTTTTATATTTCTAGCTAACTTTCTCTTTTACACTAATTTCGTTTATTTTATTATTTCCTGGTTCATTTAGTTGTTCTATTTGTACAGTTCACACTTCTGATATGCTCCCACAACCATATTAAACAATTTGCTCGTGATATTTCCTCTGTACTGCTATAAATTAACTTTTTTTGAATTTTTGGATACATTTCTTGATGTTAGCATTGCTCTTTTCCAGGTAATATGCAAAATATTTTACCGAAGACTGCTATCCGAACTCAGGAAATGGCTGATGATCCTGAACGAAAAAGGAGCAACCACAAGGTATTTTCAAGTTCTGCTTTTTGGATTTTCAGTGTACATTTTTTGTTAATACTTTGGATTTTCCACTGGACAAATCATTTTTAGATCAATTTTAAAGATCTTTTATCAGAATTTTAATAAGTACTTTTGCTCAGAACTTGCTTACTTTCAATGAAATCATGTTTACCAGTGACACATCTTTAATAAATGGAGTCATATATTTTTACTCTTGAGCACATATTGGTATGTTTAACCCACATGTCATGCCAAACACACTCATCTTTTTACTGCTTCACCAATGTATTGCACTGCAAGAGTAGCACCACCAGATTTTCACCAATAATTATCCAAACACACACACACTTCCACATCTTGAGACTGCCATCCAGTTCAAAATTTAATAAAACATTTTGGCTTACTTAAAGGCAAAATACTCCAGATGCTGGAATCTGAAACAAAAACACAAAATGCTGGAAAATCTCAGCAAGTTTAACAGCATCCGTGAAGAGAGAATAGAGCCAACATTTCGAGTCTGGGTTACCCTTCTTCAGAGTAGCTTGCATAGAAAACTACAGCACAAAACAGGCCCTTCGGCCCCACAAGTTGTGCCGAACATATCCCTACCTTTTCGGCCTACCTATAACCCTCCATCCTATTAAGTCCCATGTACTCATCCAGGAGTCTCTTAAAAGACCCTATTGAGTTTGCCTCCACCACCACTGACGGCAGCCGATTCCACTCGCCCACCACCCTCTGTGTGAAAAACTTCCCCCTAACATTTCCCCTGTACCTACCCCCCAGCACCTTAAACCTGTGTCCTCTCGTAGCAGCCATTTCCACCCTGGGAAAAAGCCTCCGAGTCCACCCGATCTATGCCTCTCAACATCTTATACACCTCTATTAGGTTTCCTCTCATCCTACGTCTCTCCAAGGAGAAAAGACCGAGCTCCCTCAGTCTATCCTCGTAAGGCATGCCACTCAATCCAGGCAACATCCTTGTAAATCTCCTCTGCACCCTTTCAATCTTTTCCACATCCTTCCTGTAATGAGGTGACCAGAACTGAGCACAGTACTCCAAGTGGGGTCTGACGAGGGTCTTATATAGCTGCATCATTATCCCCGGACTCCGAAACTCAATCCATCGATTGATAAAGGCTAGCACACCATACGCCTTCTTAACCACCACCTCCACCTGCGGGGCCGATTTTAGAGTCCTATGGACCCGGACCCCAAGGTCCTTCTGATCCTCTACATTACTAAGAGTCTTTCCCTTTATATTGTACTCCTTCATCCCATTCGACCTGCCAAAATGGACCACTACGCATTTATCTGGGTTGAAGTCCATCTGCCACTTCTCCGCCCAGTCTTGCATCCTATCTATGTCCCTCTGTAACTTCTGACATCCCTCCAGACTATCCACACCCCCACCAACCTTCGTGTCATCGGCAAACTTACCAACCCATCCCTCCACTTCCTCATCCAAGTCATTTATGAAAATGACAAACAGCAAGGGTCCCAGAACAGATCCCTGGGACACACCACTGGTGACCGACCTCCAATTAGAAAAAGACCCATCTATACACACTCTCTGCCTCCTTTGGGTAAGCCAGTTCTGGATCCACAGGGCAGCAGCCCCTTGGATCCCATGCCCTCTCACTTTTTCGAGAAGCCTTGCATGGGGGACCTTATCGAATGCCTTGCTAAAATCCATATAAACCACATCCACCGCTTTCCCTTCGTCAATGTGTTTAGTCACATTTTCGAAGAACTTCACCAGGCTCGTAAGGCACGATCTGCCTGTGACAAAGCCATGCTGAGTATTCTTGAGCATACTAAACCTCTCTAAATGCTCATAGATCTTGTCCCTCAGGATCTTCTCCATCAGCTTACCAACCACTGAGGTTAGACTCACCGGTCGGTAATTTCCTGGGCTATCCCTATTCCCCTTCTTGAAAATAGGAACCACATCCGCAATCCTCCGGCACCTCTCCCGTCTCCATCGACGACGCAAAGATCATCGCCAGAGGCTCTGCAATCTCTTCCCTCGCCTCCCACAGTAACCTGGGGTACATCCCATCCGGACCCGGCAACTTATCTAGATGCCATTCAAAGATTCCAGCACAACCTCTTTGTTAAAGTCCACATAATCAATCTTTTCATTCCACCGCAAGCCCACAGTACATCCACCCATGTCCTTCTCCTCTGTGAAAACCGAGGCAAAATACTCATTAAGCACCTCTGCCATTTCTACTGGTTCCGTACTGATTTTCCCACCTTCACCTTTTATAGGCCCTATTCCTTCACGTCTCATCCTTTTACTCTTCATATATTTGTAGAACGCCTTAGGGTTTTCCTTAATTCTACTTGCCCAAGGTCTTCTCGTGACCCCTTCTGGCTCTCCTAATTTCCTCCTTTAGTCTCTTCCGACAAGCCGTATACTCGTCTAGATCCCTATCTTCGCCAAGCTCTCTGAACCTTTTGTACGCTTTCCTTTTCTTCTCGACTAGGTCCCGCACGGCTTTCATGCACCACGGTTCCTTAAACCAACTCCTCCCTGTCTGCTCGGAACATTGTCCTTGCTTGCTTGTTCATAACTCCTACTGATAAATGATTGAAAGGTTTGAGAATAAATTTTGTGTTTTTGGCACACGGTTGGCATGTGGAATAGGCTATGAATACAAATGGAAAAATAGTTTGCAGGTAAAATTGGTTTCAAGAATGGGATAATTGGGCCAGGATGCAGAGAAATAATTTAATATCCAATTTTTGGGTCATAAATATTTTACCCGTTTTATATACTTCAAATTTTACAGCACAAAAACAAGCCATTCCTCCCAACTGGCCTTTGCAGTTGTTCATGCCCCATGTAAAGCTCCTCTCACTTGCCCTATTAAGTTGTCTTCTGTTTCTTTCTCCTTCATGCCCTCAACCTGAAATCATGCAATGCTGTTTGGTTCAAACAGGCCATGTATTGTTGTTCGGCTGAAATTTATCGCCTGAAATTACACTTTAAAAAAAAAAAATTGGAATACAAAAATGTCATCATTGGGCATCACTAATTATGCATTTGCATAAAAACAAAGATTTTGGTATACCAATTTATTCAGTTAAATTAATAACCACACCCAAAGTTTTATGAAACTGTTGTCAGTCTCCAACAAATTACTTGCATAACTTCAGTTTACTCTATTCCGAATATAGTTTCCTTCTTGTTTTAAAAAAAAAGGTTATTTTTGAAATGAGTATGCTAAAGATGCGTAATATTGGATGCAATTTTTTTGTATTTGCTTTAATGTTGGTTATAGTTAAAGAGCAAAGCTTTTGTTTGGAAAGCAGAGGAAGAGAGTTGCTTGGAGAATAGATGTTTGTCTACAGGTATTTGGGCTTTGAAGATGTTCCTCCTTTTCTTTCCTCGCACCTCCCCATCTCTGCTAAAATGTGGATGTTCTTAACTGGGATTTGAAGTTGGTAATATGAAAGGCCTTGATGTGCTCCATGCTAGTGTTGGAACTATAAATAAATTTACATTCCATTTTGAGGGGCAAGGGCATAAGTTAATATGCAGTATTGACATTAATTTATTGCACTGGGATTCTTATGTACCTATGACGTGGCCATTTCTTATGTAAGACATGGCTTGTGTTAACCTATATTGGTGCTGCTTTCTTTGAATGGGTTGGGTTGCTGCTGCATGGGACATGGTGCGACTTGTGCAGTCACACAGCAGCTGGAAATTTCAGGAAAATCTGTATAAAAAGCCACAAATGTTGGTCGCAGAAACATAAATATTATTGCAATTTCAATGCAAGTGGTTTTGATTCAACAATTTTGGAACAGCCACTAACTGTTCACATATTACAAAAGCAGAGGTTAGCAATAGGCAAGCAAAAGAAGTGAAGAAAACAATTTTTAGATTCTAAATTCAAATGGGAGTTATGCTATTGCAGGCTAAACGTTTAAGGACAGTGAGCAGAATAACTGAAATCCAAAATTTTAAATTGCAACTTAGCTCAAAGTCCAAAATGGTGATTGGACACTTTTGGGGCACTTGTTTTCTAAGTCACTGAAGAAACTCATAGACGAGAAACAAACTCACCCAGTAATTATAGCATGCAATGTTTACACAGATAAAACACACAATAAATGTGAGCATTGGAAATTATGATGGTGGAAGAAGATTGACATAGTGACAAAATGTCGTATCAAATTGTGCAGACAGGAAGTGTGGGCAGGTGCAAGATTTTTATGGTGGATTATCTTGTTTAAGTTTTGCACGTGATATGCTCCCTTTATTCTGTTAATCTTTGTCAAGTTAGTTTTAATGTTTTCTTCACTGTCAGCCTTGGCATAGTGGCAGCAACTATGGGTGTTTTATGGTTGGTTAAATGAGTGAACAAGTAGTTAGTCCCACATTCATTCAGGGGTCATGATATTGGAATAGATTATGTGAAAGAACATAATTCTGATCCAATGTTTTCATTCTATTACAGATTGTAATAGTTACCATACATATGTCCCACTCCATCCTTAGTTTTCTGATTGCACAAACTTAGAAAACATCTGAGATTTTTAAAAATACAAATAACAGCATTTTTTTTTAGGTGAACAATGGAACCTGTGAAGATGTAACCATGAATGCCATACGAATCAGTGATGTTTATGGATCATCCAGCCATCCAGTAAATGGTGAATAAAACTTTTGATTTATTTAATATTTTAGTTCAAACTAATAACAATTCGATATACCTTGGCCAACAGTGTGTTTCCTTTGCGAATACGTGATTTCAGATTTTTATAGCATAACGAAGGGATTCAGTTTGTTGCAAGAAAGCTTTGCTACTTTTTTTGTAAATCTTGAGTACAGGAAGTATTTGCATTTAGATTTGCAGTTCATGATAAGTTTAGATAACATTTTATTTCACAGCTTTTAATCAGTACTAACCAGGAATCTATTTTAATCAGGAATAAAAGAATGACCAGGGTGAGGTTAGGGCCGGTCAAGGACAGTAGTGGGAACTTGTGTATGGAGTCAGTAGAGATAGGCGAGGTGATGAATGAATACTTTTCTTCAGTGTTCACCAAGGAGAGGGGCCATGTTTTTGAGGAAGAAGGTATTGCAGGCTAATAGGCTGGAGGAAATAGCTGTTCGGAGGGAGGATGTCCTGGCAGTTTTGAATAAACTGAAGGTCGATAAGTCCCCTGGGCCTGATGAAATATATCCCAGGATTCTTTGGGAGGCAAGGGATGAGATTGCAGAGCCTTTGGCTTTGATCTTTGGGTCCTCACTGTCCACAGGGATGGTGCCAGAGGACTGGAGAGTGGCGAATGTTGTTCCTCTGTTTAAGAAAGGGAATAGAAATGACCCTGGTAATTATAGACCGGTTAGTCTTACTTCGGTGGTTGGTAAATTGATGGAAGAGGTCCTTAGGGATGGGATTTACGACCATTTAGAAAGATGCGGATTAATCCGGGATAGTCAGCACGGATTCGTGAAGGGCAAGTCATGTCTCACAAATTTAATTGAATTTTTTGAGGAGGTAACTAAGTGTGTTGATGAAGGTAGGGCAGTTAATGTCATATACATGAATTTTAGTAAGGCGTTTGATAAGGTCCCCCATGGTCGGCTTATGATGAAAGTGAGGAGGTGTGGGATAGAGGGAAAGTTGGCCGATTGGATAGGTAACTGGCTATCTGATCGAAGACAGAGGGTGATGGTGGATGGAAAATTTTCGGACTGGAGGCAGGTTGCTAGCGGAGTGCCACAGGGATCAGTGCTTGGTCCCCTGCTCTTTGTGATTTTTATTAATGACTTAGAGGAGGGGACTGAAGGGTGGATCAGTACATTTGCTGATGACACCAAGATTGGTGGAGTAGTGGATGAGGTGGAGGGCTGTTGTAGGCTGCAAAGAGGCATAGATAGGATGCAAAGCTGGGCTGAAAAATGGCAAATGGAGTTTAACCCTGATAAATGTGAGGTGATTCATTTTGGTAGGCTAATTTAAATGTGGATTACAGGGTCAAAGGTAGGGTTCTGAAGACTGTGGAGGAACAGAGAGATCTTGGGGTCCATATCCACAGATCTCTAAAGGTTGCCACTCAAGTGGATAGAGCTGTGAAGAAGGCCTATAGTGTGTTAGCTTTTATTAACAAGGGGTTGGAGTTTAAGAGCCGTGGGGTTATGCTGCAACTGTACAGGATCTTGGTGAGACCACATTTGGAATATTGTGTGCAGTTCTGGTCACCTCATTATAAGAAGGATGTGGAAGCGCTGGAAAGATTGCAGAGGAGATTTACCAGAATGCTGCCTGGTTTGGAGGGTAGGTCTTATGAGGAAAGGTTGAGGGAGCTAGGGCTGTTCTCTCTGGAGCGGAGGAGGCTGAGGGGAGACTTAATAGAGGTTTATAAAATGATGAAGGGGATAGATAGAGTGAACGTTCAAAGACTATTCCCTCGGGTGGATGGAGCTATTACAAGGGGGCATAACTGTAGGGTTCATGGTGAGAGATACAGGAAGGATATCAGAGGTAGGTTCTTTACGCAGAGAGTGGTTGGGGTGTGGAATGGACTGCCTGCAGTGATAGTGGAGTCAGACACTTTAGGAACAATTAAGCGGTTATTGGATAGGCACATGGAGCACACCAGGATGATAGGGAGTGGGATAGCTTGATCTTGGTTTCAGATAAAGCTCGGCACAACATCGTGGGCCGAAGGGCCTGTTCTGTGCTGTACTGTTCTATGTTCTAGTACCTTGAAACAAACAAGTAGGTTAAGAGCAAATGTAGCAAGAAAGAAGCTGCAAAGTATCTACTTTAAAGAAATCAAACTTCATTACTTTGTTAATTTGTATTTCATGAGTTTTTAAATATTTCTGAAATTCTATAAGTTTTATGTTATGTATATTTGATTAGTTTTTCACTAAATGAATTCATGGTGCTAATTTTCAGTAAGGTGGGAAATATTTTTAATGTTTTTGAATTGCTAAATTTTATGTTTTGACATGAGGTTTAAAATGGAATGAAGCTCTAATGACTATTAAATATGAATATTTTAATTCAAGATTCGTGGCCATCACTCTCGCCTTCGTTCCCCACAAACCGTAAACTGAATGTTTCCGATTCTGTTGTGCCGATGGCGCCTCTTTCAAAACCAGTCTTCCAGTCCTCTGGACTTCAGCAGCAAGCTAAGCCATCTATGAAAGTCATTTGTGCTCACTGCAAAAAGCCGTTACAGAAAGGTCAAACAGCATACCAGAGAAAAGGCTCATCTTACCTCTTCTGCTCTACTACTTGCTTATCATCGTTTTCTCATAAACCAGCCCCAAAGAAACTGTGTACTACATGCAAAAAGTAAGAAACTATATTTTTGTATTTGTTAAAAGTTGTTATCTTGTGCAGAATTATTATGGAAGCAATTGTCTAAGTTTATTTAAGATATATAATTTTGATTTCACAACACGTTTGCTATAGATTTTATTGAATCAGAATTTTGCCATGTGCACTGTGAGTTTGTTCCCTTACCATTCAGCGCAAAAAAAGGTTGTGCTGGAAATCTGAATTGATAACTGGCAGTGAGGCATTTGGGTAATTGGTGACCAATGAGACCAACATTCTATCTAAACAAGATTTGAGGATTATTAAAGAAACCGATAATCGCTGGGAAGGAAAAAATGATGAAATAGTCAAATTGGTTATAAAAAAGAGAAATAGAGATGGCAGCTTGGATTGAAAGAAAAAAGAAAGAAAGGATAATTTTAAAAACAATTAAAACTTCTGGGAGCAATTTGCAGTCTACAAGAATGTGTCGTCTCAGTTTTTTTTCCCCATCTCTTCAATAGAAATGCACTTAATTTTCTGTGGTGAGCATAATTGGCAATGACTATTCAGTTGCAAAAACTTCTTAACTCTCAGGAATGTTAGCTCGAATGAGGGAAGTTAGGTCACTCTACTGTTTTCTTAGCACAGGTCACTGGGTGTCTCCTTTTCTACAAGTTGCCAGCTGCTTTGTACATTAATAACTTCTCCTTCAGGTACCATGGCCTTCCATGATTATTGCCGTGCCGGGCAAAGCAGCAAAACTAATAATCTCAATTCATCTTTCACTTGCACTTAAATTTTAAATCATTCGTAAGCAAGCAAGAATATTGTGGTAGGTGGGCAAAGACATTTGCACTTTTCTGTTTTTTAAAATAAATCTTCACTTGTATTCAGCATAAACAAAATAGGTAGTTAATTATCTACTTATTTGTTTGCCTCATTGTCTTGAGCAAGCAGTTCATGATAGATCTGGAAATCTAATGACTTATAGGTAAAGTCAAACTGAAATGTTAAAAATTTGTCCTCCACGTTATTTTGAAATAATTCTAGAAACAAGTCTCAAACACTGTTTGAGTACAACTAATTTTTTATTTGCACTTGCATGCAAGCTGTGAAATTATGCAGACTGCTCAAGACAACAGCATCTACTCCGAGTCGAAAAAGACTGTCTTTCAAAAAAACCACAGCCTTCACATACAAACATTAATGAAGCTATTCAAAATATATGAAAAACTATGTAATTAGAGTTTCTAATGCAGACACTGTAATGTATAATATCTTTTATCTTAATTCCAGTTTAAATCTGTACCCAAAACTACAGCAGCATCTTTAGGTTGCATTGATAAATAGTTCAGAGCTGGCCCCAATGGCATTGATGTTTTTCCTTCTTGGAAAAATAGATCCCATTGATCAAGTATTTTAAGCTTGTTTCATCTGGAAGTTATAAAGTAATAGTTTTTAGTCAGTTTCTGGAGGCTTATTTTGGGTGTTATGACATTGACCTGTCCTGAGACAAACTAAGAAGGATTTGGAGCCACCAAGAAAAAAAAGAGTGCAACCGCCTTCAAAAGCAAGTACATATCAGAGGCTGAGAGAAAATCTTGAGCCAGCATTCATGAAACACTCAACTGTCTGCAGTATCCTGTCTAATTTGCTGCAGAAGCGTCTGAATGGAGACCAGCCTCAACAGTCATTTATGTACCCACCGGGACCCTACCAAGATGATGAACGTGATCATCATTGTCTTGAAGGACGAACAAGATCTTTTATTGTTTGAAAAAAAATTGAAAGCAGCTTAGTTGAGAACGTACTTGTCACAGGAACACAGAACTGTTCCTCCTTTTGTGAGATCCATTTATATTTCCCCAAGATCTTTTCATTTTGAATGATTTTTTAATATAGTGCTTTTGATATACTAATGAAACTTGTTATTTTATTTCGCAGAGAGATAACTAATATGAAGGGAACAATTGTTGCACAAGTAGATTCCAGTGAAACATTCCAGGAATTTTGCAGTACATCCTGCCTGTCTTTTTATGAAGAAAAACAAAAAGCTCCAGCCCACACAAGTCATATCACCCAAGGAAATTATGGGAAATGCACCATCTGTGGCAAAATGACTGAGGTATGCTTTTATTTTTTTCCCCAAAGTTCATTTATATTTTTTCTTACAAACATTGTTGAAATTGAGTCATTTGTTTGTTTTCTCTTAACTGGAATTATACACAACAACAAAACAGACTATTCAACCCAATTTGGCCACGCCAGTTCTATGCACCAAGCATGTGCTTTCTCCCATTTTCATCTTAATCACTAAAACACAACCCTTTCTACTCGCCCCTAAGTTTACCAGCTTCTCCTCAGATGCAAAACATATTGTTTGCATATTCCACTTTCTCACCACCCTAGTGCAAAGCATTTTATTCTGAATTGCTTATTTGATGGCTATCTAAGACTGATGATCTTTAATGTTTCTCTTCCAATTCAAGTCAAAACACTCTGTGCCTATTGTATCAAAATCATTCAGAGTTTTATGCACCAAGCATGTGCTTTCTCCCATTTTCATCTTAATCACTAAAACACAACCCTTTCTACTCGCCCCTAAGTTTACCAGCTTCTCCTCAGATGCAAAACATATTGTTTGCATATTCCACTTTCTCACCACCCTAGTGCAAAGCATTTTATTCTGAATTGCTTATTTGATGGCTATCTAAGACTGATGATCTTTAATGTTTCTCTTCCAATTCAAGTCAAAACACTCTGTGCCTATTGTATCAAAATCATTCAGAGTTTTAAAGATCCTATTAAATCTCCTCTTAACGTTCCCTTTTAAAGAGAAAGGAGGCACAATGTGTTACCCTCTCAGGGTTGAGATATTTCTGCCATTTGGCAGACTTCTGATTATTCCGCCTCCTAATATTTTTCTGACCTCAGTCTCTCCTTAGCTGTCTCCAACATGGTCAAAGCTGGGAGACAAGGGCCTCAAGGTCTGAAAAATCTCTGCCAGTAATGAAGCTGGGATCAGGTTCAAGGGAGCCGCCGCCATTCATCTCAGTGAGAGGACATGCTGTGCTGTTAGCCACTTGGTAGAATTGCAGAGTTCAACAGGCAGGTGAGGAGCAGAGAGCAGCAGAGGCACTTGTGAGTGGGGTTCTGCAGCTGAGCTGGAATGCTGACAGTGTTCAACTGACTGGGGGGGGCTGGAGGGGCAGCAGAGCCCAAGTTTTGGTGCAGTTTGGCAGGCCGGTTAGCAGGGAAGCAGCAGGGCCTGAGTCTTGGCAGGATTTAGCAGGCAGGGAAGGGGGAACAGTGGAGTCCATGTCTTGGTGTGATTCAGCAGGCCAGATGGGGGTCTTGTTGGCTTTCAACAGGTGGTGTGAACAAAGTGTAGTGGGGTTGGGGAGCGCTGATGAGTGTGGGTGGGGAGGAAGGAATTTCAGAAGGAGACTAATGTGCTGGGGGGCGGGTGGGGGGAGGAGGGGCTTCACAGTCTTCAGTCACCAAAGAATTGGAAAGATAGGCTGAAACCTACATGAATATATGAAATAATACTTTCACAGAGTTCTTTAAAAATTCAGTTTTCACATTATTATGTTGGTCCATGATGCATGAACTTTTAATTAAATATTTTTTATTTTTTTAATTTATTATGAGTGTCACAAGTAGGCTTTCATTAACACTGCAATGAAGTTATTGTGAAAATCCCCAATATTACTGTGCTGCTTCGTTGCTTTTTTTTTTTGCTGGCATCTGCTGTCATGTTAATTTTATGATATTGTGGTAACTAGACAAGCAAGATGCCCGCATTTGAATGCTTAATTGCCTTTACTTGCAGAAATATAAAATAAAACAGCGTAGCATGGACACGCCTGGTGGCAGCAGTGAACAGGCCCCTCGTATCAACAACAGTCTGCATGCCTACACTTATTGATGATATCAGTATACGTATTCAATAGGAAATTGCTTGGTGTACACACTATAACACTTCTGCTCCCCTAATTTTAATCCCCCTTGAGGAAAAGAACGGTAAGTAACAACACCTATCCTACTGAAGGCGTGTGGAAACGAGCAAAATTTCAAACCCTTTTTTAATCCCTTTTAACTAGGTTTGCCATTCAAACACTAACACATAATGACACTCATGTCTCAACAGTACTTCAGTCTTTAAGGAGTTTTGCGACTATGCTGTGACCTGTGCAATACCCGTAAGTGTCTCAGTGGACACTCGTGAGGCTTGCCTCGCCAGTGGAACTGGGCTTGAGTGCGGGAGTTTGTCGGATGTCTGTGAATGAATGTCTCTCAGCCTTGCCTGGAGCAGAGACCATTGGACGCCCCTCTACATTGGGAACTATTTCCTGTTGGGTTTCCACAATAACATTCCTTCTGCCATGTGGTCGCAAAACTTTGCTGTTTGAGTCTTGGTGCGAACGAATGTGATCCTGTTGTTTGTCACTATAAGTTTGTTTCACCACTGAAGAGGCAGGACCAGAGAGTGACTCCAGGCATCCAGCATTGGTTACATCCGAAATGCCTCACATAGACACAATCATTTAGATTGAACTGTCTTTCCATAGCAAGATGGTCATGTCTCTCCTTTTGCTTTTCCTGGCTCCTTCTCACTTGCACTTTGACATCTAGGTGCCGCAGTTCCAGGTGAGATTTTGGCTTCCTGCCCATCAGCAGCATTTCAGCCAGTGGGAGCCCTGTCGTCATTTGTGGCATGATGTGATACTGAAATAAGAACCGTGAGAACTTGGTTCCAAAGTTTTGCCTGTCATTCTTTTCAGTCCTTCTTTCAGTGTCTGCACAGCTCACTCTGCTAAACCGTTTTGAGGTGGGATGAAAAGGAGCATTGCGCACGTGGCGTATTCGATTTCTCTGCGTGAACTCTTGGAGCAAGTCCGTGATAAACGTTGTTGTTAATAGAGACAACAGAATCATATAAGCCATGAGTGACAAGAACTTGGTGCAGCTTCTGTATTGTAATGGGAGCTCTGATGTTGCTCATGATGTGCACTTCCAGCCACTTAGTGTCTGAAACCCTGTATGACCCATGAAAGGCCCTGCAAAGTCCACATGAGGCCTGGACCAGGGACGATCAGGCCACCCCCATGAATGTAGTGGTGTTGGTGGCGCCATCTTTTGGTTAATGACATTCCGAACAGGATTTCTTTCTTCTCCAAGTCCTGATCCATGTTGGGCCACCAGACATATAACGTTGCTAAACTTTTCATTTGGGAGAAACACGGGTGAGCCTCATGGACTTCAATGAAGACCCGTGATGACCGGATGAGAGGACCATTCTGGACCCCTAAAGAATGGAGCCATCCTGCACACTTAGCTCAGCTTTGCATTTTGCATATGGTCTCAGTTCATCATCCCTATAACATGAGGTCAACCTGCATAAACAGTCTTCATTTGGGAAGGGACAGAGTCCCAGTCTGTCCACTGTTTGGTCTGTTCTGCATTCACAGGAGAATTTGAAAGTCTGTCAAGCAAGAAAATTGTCTTTGGAGGAAATGTTTTTATGGGCATGTCTGGAAAAGGGGAATGTTTAGGTCATTTGCATTGTCATTTCCCCATCCTGTGCACACTGTTATACTGGTAGGCTGGCAATGTGAGAGCCTAGCGCTGTATTTTCGCCAAGGCCATGGTAGGAATGCACTTTTTTCACTAAAACGTCTAATCAGTGACTTGTCTGTACATGTAGTGAATTGATGACGACAAAGATACTGATGAAACTAAGTCACAATGAAAACAATGGCCAGACCTTCCTTGTCTAGCTGTGAATATCCCTTCTCAGCTATTGCCAGCATAAGTGTTGCGAATGCAATGAGTTTTTCTGACCCGTCTTCCATCAGGTGAGGGAGCAGTGCCCTGCTGCCATAGGGCGGGGCACTGCATGACAGAATAAGCTGATCGAAGTGAACCAGCAGATTGGCTACTGTAACAGCACTCTCATGTCCTTGAAAGTTTTCTTTTGTCATGGGGCCCTACTTCCATTGGGTCTCTTTGAAGAGCAGCAGATACAGTGGTTGTTCAAAGGTCAGGCAGAAACTTCCCATGGTAATTTATTTTGACCAGAAATAACCTGAGCTCAGACACACTCCTGTGGTTTGGAGCTTCCTTGATTGCTCTGACTTTGCCCTTCACGGTGGACAGGCCCTGCACTGTAATTTTGTGACCCAGATATTCCACATTCTTGTGCCTGGAAATACATTTGCTATGATTCAGGTGCAGTCCTGCCTCTGAAAATCTCTTTTAACACTTGATACAGGTTGTTGAGGTGCTCCTCACTTTTCCCTGTGATCAGGATGCCTTCCACGTAAACTGCTACATGAGGAATCCCCTGCAACAGATTGCCCTCTGAAAAATTGCCAGACTGGAAGACCCCCCCCCCCGAAAATCAGAGTGGTTGTATTTGAATAAACCTTTTGACTGTTAATTGTAACATACTGTTTGAGTCCTCCTCTAACAAAAGCTGCTGATAGGAATGGCTCCTGTCGAGCTTTGAAACCATCTTGCCTCCTGCAAGGGTTGAAAACAGATCATCCACACACGGCAACGGGTAAGCATCAGCTTGAAGGCCTGATTGATGGCGAGTTTGTAGTCCCCGCATATGCGCACAGTGCCATCGTCTTTAAGAACATAAACAATTGGGGCTGCCCAGCGTAAGAACTGAATAGGCTCAATGATTCCAAACCTCTGCAGCCGCTCCAACTCCTCCTCCACTTTGTCTTTCATGATGTAGGGTATTGTCATGGTTTTAAAAGACAAGGAATAGCTTGAGAGTCCACGGACAACTTAACTGTAGTGCCCTGCAATGTACCCGATTCATCTTTGAAAAGCTCAAGATATTTCTGAATGATATTTCTGAATGACATTCTTTGTTACTTGTGTGTGCTTTATCTTATCCCAGTTCAACTGAATTTAACTGAGCCAGTCACACCCTAGTAGACTAGGCCCATTCTCTTTTACCACTAGGAGCCATGCTGTTGCTTCTTGGCTGTTGTCATAGAGGTTTACAGCATGGAAACAGGCCCTTCGGCCCAACTTGTCCATGCTGCCCTTTTTTTAAAAAAACCCCTAAGCTAATCCCAATTACCCGCATTTGGCCCATATCCCTCTTTACCCATTGTACCCATGTAACTATCTAAATGCTTTTTAAAAGACAATTGTACCCGCCTCTACTACTACCTCCTGGCAGCTTGTTCCAGACACTCACCACCCTCTGTGTGAAAAAATTGCCTCTCTGGACACTTTTGTATCTCTCCCTCTCACCTTAACCCTATGCCCTCTAGTTTTAGATTCCCCTACCTTTGGGAAAAGATATTGATTATCTCGCTGATCTGTGCCCCTCATTATAGACCTCTAAGATCACCCCTCAGCCTCCTACGCTCCAGAGAAAAAAGTCCAAGTCTATCCAGCCTCTCCTTATTACTCAATCCATCAAGTCCTGGTAGCATCCTAATAAATCTTTTCTGCACTCTTTCTAGTTTAATAATATCCTTTCTATAATAGGGTGACCAGAACTGTATACAGTATTCCAAGTGTGGCCTTACCAATGTCTTGTACAACTTCAACAAGACATTCCACCTCTTGGCTATTATTGTGTGCAATAATAACCTCTAAAGCCCCAAGCAATGGTATGGTCTCATCCTTGAACATCTGTAGTTCGATGTCTGCCCGAGTTAAGGCATGCACTTGCTTAGAGCCCCAAGTCTTTCTGTCGGTCTCCTGATAGATGATATACACAGGCTACCGTGTCACGTCCATCTTCAATTTTTTCCATCATCCTCCACTGTAGCATAGATATGCTCCATGCATGGGTCACTCACATTGAACATGTTGTAGGAGCACTCCTCTTCCTGCTCTGTGCTTTCAAGGTGGTGTTGTGCAGCTGACTAAAATTTCTTTGTACTTGGAATTTCCCTGCCCAGTCTTTGACATGCTCTTGGCACCCCTGCGTTTTCTAGCTAAATGCCCTTTTTTGTGACAAACAGTGTCCGTGAATTTCCAATTATTTGCATGGTGTTCTGGAATATAGTTTGCGAAGCACTGCCATTGTCATTTGCTTTGCATGGACAGAATCCAGCAAGTTCTGTTGTTGGTATGGACTTCATCCTCTATTACATGCACTAACTGCATTGAATGCTGAAATACTGAGGTAACTTTAGTGATTTGATACAGATGCATTGGGAAAAACTAATCTACCCAATTGAAACCCACTATTTCCACCTATATGAAATAGCTTAGAAGTATATACATTCACTACAGATTATAAAAACGTCTTTAAAAAAAACATGATTCCTTGTCACAAAAAAATTGAGCTTTTTACTCTTTCCTGTCCTTTCTTCAAAGGTCTAGCGCTTCAGCTTTTGTATCACCCTTGTAAATATTTTTCACTCCCGCTCCAAAGCCTTTAGATTGTTTTAAATAATATGGTAATCAGAATGATGTGGGACTCTGCTTGTCCCAATTTCACCATTCTGAGTAGCTACCCCTCACCCTACTGTGTGCTTTCTGTATTCTAGCCAGCTTACTATCCATGCTGCTACTTGTCAACGTGCCCTTATTCATTAGTCTATTATATGGCCCCTTATCGAAGGCTTTTTGGAAATCTTGATAATTGGTGTTACTGGTATACCTCTTCAAAAAATTAAATGAAGTTGGTCAAACAAGACTTTCCTCTAGATTTTCTGACCAAAGTTAAGCTGACTCTTCCTTGGACAAGTTCTATCTACCTCACTTCTTAACCGTAGGTATAATGTAATCTATAGGCCAGTCGTCTGCCACTAAACCTTTTCCGAGCAAATTATTAAATATATGTAATAGTGAGTCGTATATTTTGACATTGCTAGTGTGAAGTAAAATAACATTTTACTTACCATGATGTGGAGATGCCGGCATTGGACTGGAGTGGGCACAGTAAAAACTCTCTCAACACCAGATTAAAGTTCAACAGGTAGCGTGAAGTCCGCAAGTCCACAGATAACTTCACGATGCTCCAGTTCTCCAGCTTCCATCCTAAACACATTAAAGAAGCCACGTGTATACACAGGATATGTTCAGGCGAGGAGGAACGCAATAGACACCTATGGACGCTGGAAGACGCACTTGTAAGAACGGGGTATAGCGCTCGACTCATTGATCGACAGTTCCGGCGCGCCACAGCGAAAAACTGCACCAACCTCCTCAAAAGACAAACATGGGACATGACCAACAGAGTACCCTTCATCTTCCAGTCCCGGAACGGAGAAACTACGACACTATCTTTGGAGCCTTCAACATGTCATTGATGATGACGAACAGCTCGCCAAGGTCATCCCCAGACCCCTGATACTTGCCTTCAAACAACCGCCCCAATCTCAAACAGACCATTGTTCACAGCAAACTACCCAGCCTTCAGGAGAACAGCGACCACGACACCACACGACCCTGCCATGGCAACCTCTGCAGGATATGCCGGATCATCGACGCGGATACCACCATCGCACTTGAGAATACCACCCATCAGGTACACGGTACACACTGATTCGGCCAATGTTGTCTACCTCACACATTGCAGGAAAGGATGTCCCATGGCGTGGTACATCAGCAAGACCATGCAGACGCTATGACAACGGATGAACGGACACTGCGCAAAAATCGCCAGGCAGGAGTGTTCCCTTCCAGTCGGGGAACACTCCAAGTCGAGGGCATTCAGCCTCCAATCTTCGGGTAAGCGGCCTTCAAGACATATGACAACACAGAATTGCCGGGCAGAAACTGATAGCCAAGATCCACATGCATGAGGACGGCCTCAACCGGGATCTTGGATTTATGTCACACTACATGTAATCCCCATCATACTGCCTGGGTTTGCAAAATCCTACAAACTGTCCTGGCTTGAGACAATTCACACCTCTTTAATCTGTGATTATCCCTCTCTCCACACACACTGTACTTGTAAAGAATTGATTACCTGTAAAGACTCGCATTCCAATCATTCTTCACATTCCAATCTGTAATTATCTGGCAATTGTGTCTTTGCCGATATATGCTGTGTTTGTGAACCTACCTCCACTCACCTGATGAAGGAGCAGCGCTCTGAAAGCTCGTAATTCCAAATAAACCTGTTGGACTTTAACCTGGTGTTGTGAGACTTCTTACTATTTAATGTGTTAATTTGGCTTATTGAATCATAGAAAAGTTGATTAAAATTTTTATCTGAGTAGGGATACTAGTTTGAAGCTCCAGTCCAGGATCTAAGCATATAATCTAATTTTGCACTTTAGTGCAGTAATGAAGGAGCGCAGGGTTGTCATACTTCTATCTCTCCATATGAAATGAGCCCAATTCCTAACTGCCCCTCCTACATGTGCAGCCAGATCCTAGATTGCCACAGCACTGTTTGAAGATTATCAGGGAAGTTTGGATCTTCTTTTCTGCACCCCCGCAAAAAAAATGATTAATTGCTTTTTTTCATTATTTGTGGTGTCATGCTGTGTGCAGAGTAAGTGCCACACTTTTAATAATAATTATTGCACTTCATTGGACAGCTCATTGTTTATGGAGAGATCTGAGGTGTTAAGGAGATGTGGTTTCAGAGTGACAAAGATTGAAGGCTAACTTTTATTGTACGATACTTTTCAAGGAGACAGCCAAATGGAAAAGGACTGGGGAGGTAGCCTTGGTAACAGAGGATGACTTAAACTCAGGAGAGAAAGGATTGTAGCTTGGGAAATCAGGCTGTCAAATCAGTTTGGATAGAGCTAATAAGGGCTAGAAAACAACGGTAGACAGATTCTTGCTGAAAAGTGAGACTTATTGCCCAAGCCTTTTGTCATGCAACTATTAGGACAAATGCAGGAATGCTAAATTTCAATGGATCACAAAAGTTTATATCACAGGAGAAAAAGGATGCTGAATTGTTGGCAAGTTAGAATCATAGAAACCCTACAGCACAGAAAGGGGCCATTCGGCCCATCGAGTCTGCACCGACCACAATCCCACCCAGGCCCTACCCCCATATCCCTACATATTTACCCTCTAACCTATGCATCTCAGGACACTAAGGGCAATTTTAGCATGGCCAATCAACCTAACCCGCACATCTTTGGACTGTGGGAGGAAACCGGAGCACCCGGAGGAAACCCACGCAGACATGAGGAGAATGTGCAAACTCCACACAGATAGTGACCCAAGCCGGGAATCGAACCCGGGTCCCTGGAGTTGTGAAGCAGCAGTGCTAACCACTGTGCTACCATGCCGCCCTGATGTGCAAAGACATCCCTGATCGTATCCTCAGGATCTAATAGACCCAGTCCTGCAGAATCTCCCAGGGAACCCGAGAGCCCAGATCACCAATACATACTTGGTTTCTCGTGCAACAGCTGAGTTCCATGAGCCAATTAC
The DNA here is from genome assembly GCF_964213995.1 of Mustelus asterias. Classification (NCBI taxonomy): domain Eukaryota; kingdom Metazoa; phylum Chordata; class Chondrichthyes; order Carcharhiniformes; family Triakidae; genus Mustelus; species Mustelus asterias. The sequence goes on from NC_135810.1 coordinate 85,159,480, forward strand.
TGAATATCAGAGGGAGGGTATTGATAGGGAATGGTCAGCTATTCCTCACACGCACAGCGAAACAAAGCATTTCTAAAAAGATAGTCAGAGCCCCTGGAAAGAATCATCAAACACATCCATTCTTCAATGAGAATTTATAAAATGTTGCTGTCAATGAACAGATATAGTTCATTAAAAAATCACTGTCAACTCTAAACCTTTACTCATTCGCTTTAAATACCCATATTTCTAATGTCAGAAAATAGTTGACTGCATTTACTGCCACCTACACCAAGGAATATATCTGCAATACACACCAGTAGGAATCCGGTTCTCCCACTAGCTAATGTAAAACAGGGTACTCTTTCACTCAGATAAGAATGATCATTTTCTTCAGCATTTTCTGAACTTTACTGGGTCACTGGACACACCATATAAAAAGGCATCCTTCTAAGTGATTTCCTTATTATGCAACGGATCTGTAAATAATTCAGAGGATCAAAAGATTCAACTATCCTTGTAGTTCAGCTAATGCATTCTGAGAAAGATGTCCCTGCAACAAAGTCAAGGTCAAGTACAGGAATATTGATATGAAAACAGCAATTGTCTACTGAAAAAGAAGAATAGTTACAGAAAATAATTTTTGGAGCTGCTTTAGAAAGCAAATTGCTGAACTTTACAGAATATGGATTCGGGAAGTTACCAGGAAAAGCAGACAGGACCAACATATTCAACCTGCAGGTCTCACTGGGCAGATATGGCAGAAAGATGCCATGGTAAGTTTACAGTCAATAGGATTGAATATTTTACACTTCCTACTTACCCATACTTTCAGGGAATATTAGGTTTGGCATTTTAAATCACCATCTTAAAGTATGGTAATCATTTCAGCAACTTACCTGCTCTCCAAACACCCAACAACCAGTGCAATTAAGTAGCATGGCATTGGCACAGTTTGTCGTAAGTTGATCTGAGTTGTTGTCATGGAAGAAACAGCAAGGCATAATAGCCACCCATGCTTCGGGGTAATTCAGAAAAAGGCACAAGGTTTGAACGTATCCTGTTTGTAGAGAGTGGTTTCTGTGTATCTATGTATGTTCTAGCTTCTAGCAAGTGGAAATGAGCCACATTACAAGCTTTACTGATATCTCAATTGGTTGTTCATGCAGCTATTTGCGCTCTCAGAATTGTTCAGCAAGTGCTTTCAAATCATGGAATTGCATCTACCAATAAGCGCTTTTTTTGGGTTTTGCAAGCACAGGCTAGTTGAGTACGTACCACACAATTGGACAGTGTTGTTTATGAATTTCTGTGCAGATATGATACCTGGTACATAAGCTATACCTGCCAACAATTGGCTGATTGAATCCACAATATGTTTCTTGGGTGTTCATAACAGGCAGAGTACAGACTATACTCAACCAGTCAGTGTGCAAAGATGAAAGTCTTTAACATGTCTTTTTTCAGCAATATTTAAGTACTATATTACCAAACAACAGAAGTAGTTTACCAATAGTTATAGCGTCACAAGAAATATAAATCAGGAAATTAGAGGTGCATATAACAAGAATAATACAGCATTCATGGAAGACTTCAATCATATTGACCCCGCAAACCAAATTTGCAGCAGTAGTGTGGAGGCCACGTTCATGGAAAGTGTTCAAGATTGTTTTCTAGGTCAGTATGTCAAGGAGCCAACTGGGACCAGGCTGTTTTAGATCTCATATATTGTGTAATTACACAGGGTTAATTAATAAACTTGTAGTAAAGGAGCCTCTGAAGAAGAGTGGTCATGTTATGATTTTGCTTTTAGTTTGAGAACATATTATTCAAAAACAACTTATTTAAGACCAAAACCAAGGCCCTAAATCTGAACAGGCAGACTTGGTCTCAGGCATGAGTTGGCAAAGGTAGGTTGGGAAACTAGGTTTAAAGATCTGATGAGCAAAGGTAAATGTTGAAAGAAATAATTCCAAATTTTAGTGAATGTCCAACCCATAAGCAATTAAAAACCACACAGCAAAAATTCAACCATGACAAACAAGGTTGATAGTTCTTTTGAGTAAAGGGGAATTAAGATACATGGGATTAGTGCAGGAAGGTGAGTCATGGGCGGCACAGTGGTTAGCACTGCTGCCTCACATTGCCAGGGACCCGGATTCGATTCGTGGCTTGGGTCACTGTCCGTGTGGGGTCTGCACGTTCTCCCCGTGTCTGCATGGGTTTCCTCCGGGTGCTCTGTTTTCCTCCCACAGTCCAAAAGACGTGCTGGTTAGGTGCATTGGCTATGCTAAATTCTCCTTCAGTGTACCTGAACAGGCACCAGAGTGTGGCGACAATGGGATTTTCACGGTAACTTCATTGCAGTGCAGTAAGCCTACTTATGACACTAAATAAACTTTATGCTAAAAGATAAGCCCATGATCTTGTTGAATGGCAGAGCAGGTTAGAAGGACCAAATGACTATACCAGCAACTAGTTCTCAAGATTAGATTTAAAGAAAAGGCTTGAAGTGTTGCCAAAAAGAGAAGTTAGCCGGATGATTCGAGAGCTCAGCATAGGATGGCCAGGAATTAATGGTAGAAAAGAGAACGAGCGTAAGCTAGCAAGGGAAATAAAAACATATTTTATAGGAATGCAAAAAGAAACTAATGAGCAAAGGCAAATGTGAAGCAGAGGCAGGAGAAATTTAAATGGGAGTAGGAAAATGGCAGAGACATTAAACTAACACTTTGTATCTGTGCCGAGAGCAAAGAAAATCAGCAGAGATTTATACTATTGGGGTGGGGGGAGGGGGTTGGAATTGGACAAAGGGAATGTAAATGAGGATACAGAAAGCTGTGAAGGTGCTAAGAGTGTCCGTTAAGTGATCAAAATGCAAGAATTGTTAAAGGATGCCTGAGGAATGTGGCAGTTGCACTGAGAGGGGGAGGGGGAGACGGTGCGAAAAGAAGAGCTGGAATGGAGAAGTGGAAAGATAGAAGTGAGAAAGAAGGATGATAAAATGGTTGAATGAAATAAAATAAATGGAGTGAAGGTGGAGGAGAAAGTTCATCCTCTGAAGTTGTTGAACTCGGTGTTCAGTCCAGAAGGCTGTAAAGTGCCCAATCAGAAGATGAGGTGCTGTTTCTCCAGCTTGCACTGTCAATTCTACCCCCCACCCCCCCTCAACACCTCTTTGCTTTCAGCTCTGACGAAAGGTCATCTAACCTCGACGTTGGCTCTATTCTCTCCCCACATGCCATCAGACTTGCAGAGATTTTCCAGCATTTTCTGTTTTTGTTTCAGATTCCAGTATCTGCAGTATTTTGCATTTAACTTTGTATCTGTCTTCACGATAGAAGGCACACAAAATTCAGAAAATGATGAGAAACAGAGTTTAGTGACCAGGGGTTTTAAGAACTCAGTATTAAGGGCCATTTTCAGAATTTCAGACTGAGTTAGTAGAGTGTTGCAAGGATTAGTGCTTTGAGTCTCAGCTGCTTACATCTATAATCAGTGACCTAGGTGAGAGAATCAAATGTAATGTATTGAAGTTTGCTAGTAATACAAAGTTGGGTGGGAAAGGAAGCTTTGAGAAGGACATAGATACATTACGTTTACAAGTAAGAACATGGCAGATGTAACATAAAGTGGAGGTGTGAAGTTATCCATTTAGTAGGATAAGTAGAAAAACAGAATATTTTCAAAATGGTGAATACTGGGCATTTTTTGCGCACACATTACTGAAAGTTAGCATACACATTTAGGAAAGCAAATGGCTTTTGTTGGTTGTTGGCTGTTGCAGATGGATTGGAATTAAGAGTAAAGTGCCACTGTAATTGTATAGAGCCTTGGTGAGAATGCACATAGAAACTAGAAGTAGGAGTAGGCCATTCGATCCTTCAAGCCTGCTCCGCCATTCATTTTGATCATGGTTGATAATCAATTTCAATATCCTGATTCCCCCCCCCCCCCCCAACAACAATATCCCTTGATCCCTTTAACCCTTAAGCTGTATCTAATTTCTTCATGAAATCGGACAACATTTTGGCCTCAACTACATTGTGTTAGTGAATTCCATACATTCACCACCCTCTGGGTGAAGAAATTTCTCCTATCCGTTCTAAAAGATTTACCGCTTATCCTCAAAACTATGAACCCTATTTCTGTACTCCCCCACTATTGGGAACATTCTTTCTGAATCTGCCCTGTCTAACCCTGTTAGAATTTTATAAGTTTCTATGAGATCCCCTTTTACTCTTCTAAACATCAGTGAATATAATCCAAACTGACTTGGTCTCTCTTCATATGACAGACCTGCCATCCCAGAAATCAGCCTGGGAAACCTTCGCTGTACTCCCTCGATAGCAAGGATATCTTTCCTCAGATAAGGACACCAAAATTGCACACAATACTCCAGGTGTGGCCTCACCAATATCCTATATAATTGCAGCAAAACATCTGGAGTATTGTGTCCAGTTTTGATCTCCTTACCTAAAGAAGGATAGACTTGCCATAGAAAGGGTTCAGCGATGATTCAAAATAAAAACAGAAAATTCTGGATATACTCAGCAGACCAGGCAGCATCTGTCAAGAGAAACACTTGATGTTTCAGGTTGATGACTTTTCATCAGAGGTGGCATTAACGTAGATGATCAGCCATGATCTTATTAAATGGCAAAGCAAGGCTCCAAAGGGATGCAGTGATTATTCCTGTTCATGTATCTTAAATTCTACAAGAGATGTGATATGGTGTTACCGTTCCAAATCATAATCTTAATAAAATAATAAAGAATATTTGCAAGTGAGCACCAAAACTGTTTAATCTCAATAATCAGATGACCGTCAAAAGCTGCTTGTTCAATGCAGGCCAAGTCTTGAAGGAGAGCGTTGTGTGTTTATTTACTTTTGTGATGGGCATTTGGTTTGGTCTCGTGGAGAGCAACGTTCTCTGGATGAGTTGGGCTAGTTGTATTCTTTTTACTGCTGCACCATCCACTTTCTACTTAGTAAGCTAAGTAGCAGGAAGGTGGAAAATGGACCCAGTGGGAAAATAAACAGCCTTGTTGGAACCAATAGCTGAAGAACAAAAAACAAACAACTATAAATGATTATTTAAATCTGTTATCAACTCCCAGCCATCCATGGTTGAGTATTTAAATAGTGAATGTAAACTATTTTAAGGAAGTTCCTACTTTTTTTTTCTCCAATGCTGCCCAATTACATACATGAATTGTGCTGCCGGATGGAGGAAGGAACATTTGAGAATTACTTCTATGCTTTGTGCACAAACATCTAGCTTAACGTGATCGTCAGAGCCTTAGACTGGGTTGTACACTCTAATTATTGCACATGTTTCACAGCCTGAGGCCAGAGAACTAGGGAGAATATAGAGCAGTTTGCTGTAATCACTATTTTGATTTCTGAATGTTAAACCTTATTAGACCGTTGCCTATTATTTGAATGTAAACTGAGAAAGTACCTATTAAAAAGTGAATACAAAACCTGGCAGCTAATTTACATGTGCAACCTAGATGATATTAATTCACTTTTTTTTATAGATTCGACATGAAGTAAGCTTTAAAAATTTCGTCCACAAACTTTGCAGTGATGTTTGTTTCAACAAATATAGACAAGCCAATGGACTTGTAATGAACTGCTGTGATCAGTGTGGGATATACTGTTATAATAAAGGATCTGGAAACCACTTTCTTTTCCATGATGGCCATCACAAAAGATTCTGTAGTTCCAGATGCCTCAATGATTTTAAACAGGTAATTTGTTCGCTATTTTGTGTCTGTTGAACCGATGAACATTTCCAATAATCACTTGTAATTTGTTCTAGTTTTTGAATTACAAGTAGTTTATGCTTATAGGTGTAGAAAGCTACATGTTTTGCTAAATACTTGCAGAAGACTTCAATATATCTGCCAAATTTTTAATCTGGAAAACCTTCAGTTTTATAACTTTAAAAAAATTGACAAGTGGCAGTCTGGTTACATTCGAATGATTAAAATAAGTGGCTGAAGCCACTTGTGCCTATTACATCAGCATCAAAATTCATCAATGTTAAGGGTAGCATTATGAATTGCTGTGTTGTTCCTCATCCTTTATTCATTCATCGGATGTCCGTGTCACTGGCTAGGCCAGCATTTGTTGCCCATCCGTAATTGCCCCTGAGAAGGTGGTGTTGAGTTGCCGCCTTGAATTGCCACATGTGGTGTAGGTACACCCATTTGCTGTTAGGGAGGGAGTTTCAGGATTTTGACCCAGTGCCTGTGAAGGAATGGTGATATATTTCCAAGTAAGCACGGTGAATGGATTGGAGGGGAACTTCCACATGGTGGTGTTCCCATGTATTGGCTGTCCATGTCCTTGTAGATGTTAATGGTCGTGGGTTTCAAAGGTGCAGTCTGAAGAGGCTTGGTGAGTCCCTGCAATGTATCTTGTAGATGATAAATGCTACTGCGCTGGCAAAAGTGAAAGTTTATGAAAGCAAGCATACTGCAATGTCCTGGATGGTTTGGTTTGATTTGATTTATTGTCACATATATTAGTATACAGCGAGAAGTATTGTTTCTTACATGCTATACAGACAAAGCATACCGTTAATAGAGAAGGAAAGGAGAGAGTGCACAATGTAGTGTTACAGTCATAGCTAAGGTGTAGAGAAAAATCAACTTAGTGCGAGGTAGGTCCATTCAAAAGTCTGGCAGCAGGGAAGAAGCTGATCTTCAGTCGGTTGGTATGTGACCTCATAATTTTGTATCTTTTTCCCAATGGAAGAAAGTAGAAGAGAGTGTATCCAGGGTGCATGGGGTCCTTAATTATACTGGCTGCTTTGCCGAGGCAGTGGGAAGTGTAGACAGAGCCAATAGATGGGAGGCTGGTTTGCGTGATGGATTGGGCTACATTCATGACCTTTTGTAGTTTCTTGCAGTCTTGGGCAGAGCAGAAGCCATACCAAGCTGTGATACAACCAGAAACAATGCTTTCTATGGCGCATCTGTAAAGGTTGGAGAGAGTCGTAGCTGACATGCCAAATTTCCTCAGTTTTCTGAGAAAGTAGAGGCGCTGGTGGACTTAACTATAGTGTCGGCATGGGGGGGGACCAGGACAGGTTGTTGGTGATCTGGACACCTAAAAACTTGAAGCTCTCGACCCTTTCTACTACTTTCCCATTGATGTTGATAGGGGCATGTTCTCCACTATGCTTCCTGAAGTCGATGACAATCTCCTTCGTTTTGTTGACATTGAGGGACAGATTATTGTCGTCACACCACTTCACCAGGTTCTCTATCTCATTCTTGTACTCTGTCTCGTCATTGTTTGAGATGGTGTCAAGATTCTTGAGTATTGTTGGAGCTCCTCTCATCAGGCAAGTTGAGAGAATTTGATCACACTTCTGACTTTGTGCCTCGTAGATCGTGGACTGGTTTCGGGGAGTCAAGGGGTGAATTACTCACCATAGGACTTTTAGCTCAGACCTGCTCTTGTAGCCACAACATTTATATGGCTAGTCCAGTTCAGTTTCTGGTCAGTGGTAACGCCCAGGATGCCAACAGTGGAAATTTGGTGATGCTTAATGTCTTTTGAATGCCATTGGTGATGGTTAGATTCTCTCTTCTTGGAGATGGACTGCTTCAATATCTGAGGAATTGCGAATGTTGATGAACATTGTGCAGTCATCAGCAAACTTTTGACCTTTTGATGGAAGGAATGTCATTGATGAAGCAGCAGAAGATTGTTGGGCCTAGGACACTACCCTGAGGAATTCCTGCAGTGATAGCCTGAAGCTGAGATTACTGACGTCCAACAATCACGGCCATCTTCCTTTGTGCTAGGTATGACTTCAACCAGCAGAGTTTTCCCACTGATTCCTATTGACTCCAGTTTTGCTAGGGTGCACAATCAGTCAAATGCTGCATTGATGTTAAGTGCAGTCACTCTCGCCTCACCTCTGGAGTTCATCTAATATGTCCTTATTTGAACCAAGAGGCCAGGAGATGAATGGCCCTGGCAGAATCCAAACTGAGCATCAGTGAGGAGTTAAGCAGCTGCTGCTTGTTGGCACCCTTTCTATCACTTTACCAATGATCGAGAGTAAACTGACGGGATGATAATTGGCTTGGTTGGATTTGTCCTGCTTTCTCTGGGCAATTTTCCACAGTGCTGGGTAGATGCCAGTGTTGTAGTTGTGCTGGAACAGCTTGGCAAGTTCTGGAGCACAAGTACTATTGCTGGGACATTGTCAGGGCCTATGACCTTTGCAGTATCCAGTTCCTTCAACCATTTCTTCGTATTGTGTGGAGTGAATCAAATTGGCTGAAGACTGACGCCTATGATGCTGGGGACCTCTGAAAAAGGCAGAAATGGCACTTCTGGCTGAAGATTGTTGCAAATGCTTCAGCCCTATCTTTTGCACTGATGTATTGGGCTCCTCAATCATTGAGGATGGAGATATTTGTGGAGCTTCCTCTTCCAGTGAATTGTTTAATTATCTACCACGATTCACAGCTGGAGGTGGCAGGACTGCAGAACTTTGATCTGATCTGATGGTTGTGGAATTGCTTAGCTCTGTCTTTTACTTGCTGCGTATGCTTTTTGGCATGCAAGTAGTCCTGTGTTGTAGCTTCATCAGGTTCAAACCTTTTAAGGTATGCCTGATGCTGCTCCTGGCATGTCTTCTGCACTCTTCAATAAACCAGGGTTGATACCTGGCTTTGTGTTAATGATAAAAATGAAACTTTCTTTTCAACAAATACTTGAAATTGTATGTATGGAGACACTAGCTTCAGGCTAGATACTCATTTCAACCTCTCCAAAAACTTGGCAATTGTTATTTTATATTTTTACAGTCCCTCACATTCGGCTAAGGAACTTCATTTGGAGATGGCTATAAACACATCTTGCTCTTTTATCAATTTGATTCTATTGACGGTGTTGTTTATGTGACTGCTCTCTCCAGAGCTTGCTAGCAGCCCTCCAATGCTTTACCCAAGAGACCGTTTGTCATGCTAGATCCCAAGCACTGAATATTGGTGTCTCAGCTGAGCGTACCTTCTATTCATACGCATCACATTTGTTTCATATAACGGATCCTTGGGTAATGATCAAAAAATGAGATCCTGTTGTATCCCTGCCCCCTCTAACCCGTCCTTTAGCAATTCCTTAGTCACCTCTATTTTTTTGAGCTTTAATTGCTGCATAACAGAACCAAGAATGGATTGTACGCCAGGAAATGTTGGTGCTTTCACAAGTTGCAAAGCCAAGCTTGACACATTATCGTCCTTCATTCAGTGGCAAGTATGGGAAACCCTCTGTTCTGTCCCTCTGGAATATTACACGCTTGAGGTAATAGCGCTGCATGCTAGATGTAGCTTTCTCGCTACTGCTCTGATTGAGCCAAGCTCGCTCATTTACAGAACAAGGATTAAATTATTGCTCTTCCTGATGTGTAGTTCAGTATCACACATTCATTGAGTCATCAAAATCTTTTTTGAGCTATATTTTAATTCCTGACATTGCTATTCACACACTCAAGTAAGTAGCATCAAAATGTTACTCTTTTTGGTTGCTTCATGGCTACCCTAAAGTATATCTTTGCAGTTGGAATTTTTTTACGCCACTATGTAATTTTGGTCAGTACATGCTAGAGGTGAAGTGTCAGTCCTAACCTTTTTTTAAAAAAAATACATTGCTGGATTTTGAGACCTTACTTTGCCATTTCAACTTGATATTTTTACCCTGCTTTTAGAGATGCAGCAAAATAATGCCCTGCACAGCATGCAGGACTCCATGTAGAAGCTTTGACATGACTCAGCGTGTAGAAGCTGGTGGGAATATTGAAGCATACTGTTCGGTTGCTTGCATGTCCGTACACAAAAGAGGCCCAAAGCCAACAGGTAAAAACACAACTTTATGTCAGCTTTTTATTACGTGTTCATGTTGGATAAGGTTTTGATTTATTTCTGCGGTTTCTATCAGGTAAATTTGATAAAATATCTGTCTTCATTTGTATACTTATTGTGAAATAATGATGTGCATACAATATTAAGATTTGTTGAATAAGTTTAAGATGTAAAATATTTTCTGTGGGTAATTTAGAGAAAAAAATATGTAGTTAAATTAGTTGGAGCATTGTACTCATCTGAACAGCTTCTGAATTCTAAGTAATTTTAGGAGGTCTTGCACTTATGGGTGTTCTTTATTCTTGCCCTGTTAACTATAGTTACTATTGGAGGCAATTTACAATGGTGTATGTAGCGTGGAATATTTATTTTCAATAATCAAACTAACTCTATTTGTGTTGTCATATTACAAAAACGGCACAGTGCAGCATGAGGCCATTCAGCCCTGTCTCCAAATGAGCAATTCACTTGGAGCCATTCTCCCACCTTCTTGTGACCTTGCACATTCTTCTATTTTAAATGACAGTCTAATTCCCATTTGAATACTTCAGCTGAACCTGTCTCCAACACACTGAGGCACTTCTTTCCAGACTATAGCCATTTGTTGCTTTTTTAAAAAAAGCTTTTCTTCGTTTTTCTTTGCTGCTTTTGCCAATTTCTTAACTCGGTGCCCTTTCATTCACAATCCTTTCACAGTTGGGAACAGTTTTTCCCTATCCTGCCCAGACCTGTTGTGATCGTGAATACCTCTATCACATTTCCTCTCAACCTTCTTTTTTCCAAGGAAAACTGCCTCAACTTCTCCAAACTATCTTCATAATGAAGTTCCTCATCCCAGGAATCATTCTCATGAATCTTTTCTGCACTCTCCCCAAAACCTTCACATCCTACCTAAAATGCAACACACAACACTGAATGCAATACTCCAGCTGATGCCAAACTGGTGTCCTGCACAAGTTAACATAAAATCCCTTGCTATTGTACTTCATGCCTCTGTTGATAAAGCTTAGCACACTATTATGTTTTATGAACAGTGCTCTCAACCTGTCCTGTAATCCTTAATGACTTATGTACATATATACCTAGGTCCATTTGCTCCTGTCCCCTCTTTAGAATTGTGCCCTTTATTTTGTCTTGTTTCTCCATTTTCTTCCCACCAAAATTAATCACTTTAAATTTCTATGAATGTCCACCCGTTCATAGGATCATAGAATTCCGACAGGGCAGGAGGAGGCCATTCGGCCCATCAAGTCTGCTCCGACCGCAATCCCACCCAAGCCCTATTCCTGTTACCCCACATGTTTACCCTGCTAATCCCCCTAACGCTAGGGTCAATTTAGCATGGCCAATCAACCTAACCCGCACATCTTTGGACTGTGGGAGGAAACAGGAGCACCAAGAGGAAATCCACGCAGGCACTGGGAGAATGTGCACACTCCACACAGACAGTGACCCGAGGCCAAAATTGAACGCAGTTCCCAGGCGCTGTGAGGCAGCAGTGCTAACCACTGTGCCACCATGCCGCCCCATCAACTTATTTATGTCGTTTTTGAAGTTCTACACTATCTTCACAGTTCACAATGCTCCCAAGTTTTATACCATTAGCAAACTTTGAAATTATTCCCTGTACACCACTGTCAATTAATGTATTTCAAGAAAGACAAGCATGACCCCTGGTGGACTCCACTACGAACCTAAAATAAAAACACAATATGACATGCACTGGAGATCTGAAATAAAGTGCTGGAAAATATCAGTAGGTCTGTATCTGCTGAAAAAGAAACTGAGTTAACCATTCTAGTCCAATATCGCTCTTCTTCGGAACAAAAGAGGTAAAAATGTGAGGAGTTTTATGCTGTTTAAAAAAGGGGGGTGCACACATGGAGCAACGGGGAAGGTCACAAATGGGTGAAGAAGAGAGGTTTAAATACCAAAGATGCCATGAAACATAAGGCAAAGATAATGGTGGTAGTAGTAAAGAAACAAAGTATAGGTCCAGAGTAGGTGTTAATAGCAGAAGAAAGGTTAGCCCAGTCTGAGACTTGATCAGACTGAGCTGACCCATTGACACCTACTCTGGACCTACATCATTACCACTCCCTTTGCCTTTTGTTTCATGGTATCTTTGATATTTAATCCATGCAAGCTTTCTTAAATCTCCCCCACCCTCCAGCCCATCCCTGACCTTCCCTTTTGTTCCACTTGACCCCTCCCTTTAACTATAGCATAAAACTCACCACGTTTTTACCTTAAGTTCCGACAAGAACCAGATTGGACGAGAAATGTCAATTCTGTTTCTCATTCTACAGATGTTGAATTTTTCCAGCATTACATTTCCACATTTTAACTTGTACTACAGTACTTTGTTGAAAGTCAAAATGATGCACACTAACATTGAGGAATTCATTCATTCATTCATTCCTGGGATATGGGCTTCAGTGGCAAGGCCAGTATTTATTGCCCACCCCTAATTGCCCCTGAGAAGGTTGTGGTGAGCTCCTCTGTAGTCCATGTGGTGTAGGTGCACCCACAGTACTTTAAAGGAGGGAGTTCCAGACTTTTGATCCAGCATCTGTGAAAGAATGGCAATATGTTTCCAATTCGGGATGGTAAGTGGTTTGCAGG